>NW_025791319.1:0-29534 GCF_907164935.1 Osmia bicornis bicornis
GTGGTAAGGTTTAACTAGTTACTGGTTCTCTGTTTGTCCAATTGCTGTCTGTTTAACTCTTGTATAGGGTATGTGTTGAGTTGTTCATTAATGATAGGCGTGGAAATTTGTCGATATATGACTCGGGTAATTGTAAATTGTTTTGAAGCTCCGAATTTTCCGTCGAAACGGTCGAGGAATTGAGACGAGCTTCCGAATAACGCTGCTCGTTGGAGCGTGAAAAAAAGTTCGACGCGATCGCGGATCGGTATTTAATCCGTTTTTCGGGGAATCCCTTTAAACGATGCACACAGGGATCGTAGACGGCTTTAATCCGCAACGGAATTCGATGAAGAAGCGTTTCGTAATAAGCCCGTGTTTACTTTTGTCACAGTGCCGACCAAGAGAGAGAGCGAGGATTCGCGGAATCGATCTATTTATATCTTTCGCCGTCTCGCCTCGCCCCCCTACAGGTGCCGAGCTACTCGATCCACCCGGGGGAACCTGTGAGGGGAAGGACGAGTGGCGGGGAACCGCGAACCTCGCTCGCCCGTCGGGTATGATTTATTTTATAAACGATGAATAATAGATACAAACAAATATGTCCAGTTAATAGTATAAAATAATTAGTTTTAGTATAATGTAAATTTAAACAACAATAATGTAGAAGAAAATATAATTAATAAACGAGCAAATCTCAAACATGCCGCCCGCCTCGTTGTCGGAACGGCAACGACGTGATCGTTTCCAAGAATCGGCGGTTGCTACTGCGTCACTGCTCGGCTGCCTGTAGAGTGCCGCCGCCCGCCGTGACAGACGTATCATGAGACGTCTTCTTAGCCATAGCGTTGTCCGTATCGTTCGGCGACACGAGTGGAATCAACCGTGTGATTGCACGTGTGGTCAGTCTGGTAGCAGTCTGGACGGTCGCCACACGTGTTAGGCCATCTTTTCCCTCGTGGACCTTCACGACGCGCGCCATCGGCCATTTAGTTGGTGGTGTCTAGTCCTCCTTTAGCAAGACGAGGGTTCCGAGTTGGAGGATAGGAAGCGCCTTCCGCCACTTCGGAAGGTGTTGCAGTTGGCCCAGATATTCTTTACTCCACCTACGCCAAAAATGTTCAATTAATTTTTGTACCAGTTCCCACCTTTTGTGTCCTCCGTCGAAATTTAAATTTTCCGGTGATTCCGGAATCGCCGACAGTGAGTGACCCGTAATGAGGTGATTCGGTGTTAGTGCGGAGAAGTCTTTGGGGTCGTCCGTGAGTGGTGATAACGGTCGTGAATTTAAACACGCTTCCACCTGGCACAATAATGTTGTCAGTTCTTCGAAGGTCAGCCTGTGACCCTCTACTGACCGAAGAAGATGCCTCTTCGCGGATTTCACCGCCGCCTCCCACAGGCCGCCAAAGTGAGGTGAGTAGGGTGGAATAAAATCCCAATTCGTTCCTTCGTTGGCGATTAGCTCAGCAACCTCCCTGTAAAATTCAGAAGCTCGTTTGAACATAGATTTCAACTGCGCATCTGCACCCCGAAAATTCGTCGCGTTGTCGCTTAAGAGGTGAGCACAGCGTCCTCGCCTCGCGACGAACCGTCGGAAGGCCGCAATAAACGCGGACGCAGACAGGTCGGACACTGGCTCCAGGTGGACAGCTTTGGTGCAGAGGCAGACGAACACGGCGATGTAGCCCTTGACCGTCTTCTGGCCGCGACCCTTTGACATGCAGAGGGTGATTGGGCCAGCATAGTCGACCCCACTGCGAAGGAAGGCCCTGGCAGGCTGGACTCGTGAAGCAGGTAAGGAGCCCATTTGCTGCGTACCCGTGTTACCTTGGAATCTTACACAGCGTACGCAATTTCTTAGGATGCGTTTGAGGAGAGTGCGGTCCTGCGGAATCCAGTACGTTTGACGGACGAAGCTTTGTGTCGACGTGAGGCCACCATGAAGAGTCTGAGCGTGTGCTGCCCGAACAATTAGCTCAGCCAAATTAGACCGACGGTGAACGAGGATTGGATGCCGTTGATCGTAGGTGAGCGATGCATGATCCAATCTTCCACCCACACGAATGATTCCGCAGTCATCTAAAACAGGCCGTAAGGCTAATACATTGGATTTACTTTTAATCGGTTTACCTGTTTTTAGATTGTGTAATTCTTCGGAAAAATATTCCGATTGGCTCAGTCGGAGAATACATTTTCGAGCCTCATCGAGTTCCGTGGAAGTCAGGAAACCCGTTCGCCTGCTGTCGTTGCCCCGAGTGTTCCACACGAAGCGTCTCAGGTAAGCTGTAATGCGTACTAGCTTTGTCAACGACGAAAATCGGCATAGTAAGTCGTTTTCAGATTCTAAATGTTCGGCTGCGATGGTGTGGACGGTAGATCTTTGCTCTGAGAGTGAATCGTCCTGAGAACGAATGGAGGACGGCCAATCACTGGAGGGCGACTGAAGCCACGAAGGGCCATGCCACCAGCGCTGATCTTCCTTCAGAGCCTGTACGGTAACTCCCCTGGTTGCTAAATCCGCCGGATTATCGCCGCTGCGAAGATGACGCCAATCCACGTCTGGGAGTAACGTTTGAATTTCCGCCACGCGGTGTGCGACGAAGGGCTTCCACCTGGAAGCGTGCGATTGGACCCAGGATAGTACCACCGATGCATCCGTCCACGCATATAAGGTGGCTCGTAGAGGAAGTATGCCGTCCCGAACCGCCACCATGAGTCGAGCCAGTAGCAGAGCTCCGCATAATTCCAAACGCGGAATACTGCAGAGCTTGATTGGAGCGAGCTTCGTTTTTTGCGATGAGGAGATGCACGTTCGCCATGGTGGAGGTACTTGGTAAGCGTACATAGACTGCAGCGGCGTATGCTCGTTCGGAGGCGTCGCAAAAGCCATGCAGCTCGATGTGATCGTGCATCGCATCCCTGTAACTAACTCAACGTGGTAATGAGATAGTCTTTACCTCTTCCAGATCTTGACGAAACTGAAGCCACGACTCCTCCAGGCGGACTGAAAGCGGTTCGTCCCAATCTGCTCCTGACAACCAAAGATCTTGCAGTAGTGTTTTGGCGCGTATGAGTACTGGTGAGGCCCATCCAAGCGGATCGAAGAGTCGAGCAGTGTAAGAAAGGACGAGTCGTTTCGTCCAAGTTCGGATGGTTGACGGTTGGTCCGATTTGGCCGAGGTAACGGTAAGCGTGTCTGCCACCGCATTCCAAGTCAGTCCTAGCGTCTCCGTGTCGTTGCTCGCCTGCAGGAATTTGTGATCTCTTTCACTAGGTTCCCCTTGGGACGTGTAGTTCAGCGTCCACTTATCAAGAGGGAACCCGCCCGCCATGAGGATGCCGATTAGCTGCTGTCGAGACTCCTCAGCCTTGGCAGGATCGTCGGCTCCAGCCAACAGGTCGTCCACGTAGGAATTTCGACGTAAGATGGCTGCGCCCAAAGGAAATCGTTGTTCCTCATCGTCTGCCAGCTGTTGTAGAACTCGTAGAGCAAGGTAAGGGGCTGAAGTTGTCCCGTAGGTGACCGTGGTTAAACGAAAGTCGCGGACTTCGTTTCCAGCTTCGTCTCTCCACAGTATGCGCTGCCAATCTCGATCGTCAGGATGAACGGCTATCTGACGGAACATCTTTAGTATGTCCGTAGAAAATACGCATCTCGGGAACCTCCACCGAGTGAGCACCAGCCAAAGGTCGGACTGCAGACGTGGTCCTGACGCAAGAGCCTGGTTCAGCGAAGGTCTGTTGCCTGAAACATAAGATCCGTCAAAAACAACTCGAATCCTTTTATTTCCTGACCCGGTGGTTTTCCAGACTGCATGGTGAGGCAGGTAAGTGGCGTTAGCGACATCACACTTGGAGGCTGGTTCCATGTGGCCCAGTCTCAGATACTCCTCCATGAAGCCCGCATAAGATGTTTGCAAAAAGGAGTCCTTCTCCCATCTTCGTTCGGCAGCCATAAACCGTTGAAGAGCGGCACGTCGCGGCACTCCGATGTCTTCGGGTGTAGCCTTCAGAAATGGAAGCCGCACCACGTAACGTCCTAGTTCATCACGTGAGTGCGTTTCCTTGAAATACTCCTCACAAGCTGTGTCTTGAGGGCTCCACGGCGACATCGAAGGGACCTCCTCAAGCTCCCAAAATCTTTGCAGGTCGTTTCGGAGATCATCCAGGCCTCGGATGAGTTGCACCCGAGCCACCCCTGAAGCTGGATCGTCGGAGGTCGAAACCGGCCCCAAAGGGGACCATCCAAACGGCGTGCGGACTAGCGACGGAGTTCCAGGAGGGCCTACCTTATTTTCCAAGAAAAGGTACCCACAAACGTCGGCTCCAAGAAGTACGTCGACTCTACGTGGTAATCTAAACTCCGGATCGGCCAGCGGCAATCCCCGCATGTGAATCCATGGGTGGTCCTCCACTGGATGAGACGGAGTTGGAGAGGTCACTTTCCTTGTCACCAACGCGTTAAGAGTGATGCGGAAGTCGCTGTCTGCGCAGGACGTAAGCTCGACGGAGACTTCGTGTTTGGCCATCCCGACGCTCTTCTCCTGATAACCGGTGAGTAACACCCTCACACTTTTCCGCTATAGCTGGAGCGATTGCGCGACCTTCTCGCTAACAAATGACGACTCAGAGCCTGGATCTAAAAGAGCCCTCACGTCTAAAGTGCGACCCTCAGTCGACTCCAAGCGGACCCGCGCGGTTGCCAATAAAATCACCCGTTGAGATCGGACCGTATAAGCAGCACTCGTGCTCGGTGTAATTATATTTGCCTTGGATGACGATGGTTGATCTTCCCGAAAGGCATCGTGTAACGATGTGTGGTGATTGGCCTCGCAAACCAGGCAGCGAAAGTTTGACTTGCAAGCTGCAACTTCATGACCTGAATTTAGACATGCTGTACACACGCCTACCTTTTTCACCAGCGACAAACGGTCTTGCGGATTCATTTTCTTCAACCTAGTGCAGTGGCCAAGAGTGTGTGAGCCAGCACACGACGGGCACGTTTTTGCTGCCTTAGGCTTGGCTGTTTCCTTGGCGTTCGTGGTCAATGTTACCCTTGGTCGAGCATTTGCAACGGGTGTCCGCTTGCAGCTTTCCTTGGACTGGAGGGGGGGGCGTCGCCGCATTCGTACCTTGAGCAGAAATAATAGCGTGAGCACGATTTTCCAGAAAATCCACTAACGCCTCAAACGGGGGAAGCGTAGTGGGATCAACCAAGGAAGTTTCCCAAGCGAGTCTCGTGGTTTGATCCAGCTTTTCGGTGAGGAGGAACGAAAACCATTCGTCCCACGACTCCACCGGTCGCTCCAAAGAGGCGAGTGCATTCCTTGACTGGCGGAATTCGTCGAGGATCCTTTTAATTTCCTGAGAGAACGCCTTTACTATGGGAGCACAGGTGAGGATGCGACGCATATGTGAGGCCGCTAAGATCCTTTTATTACCGTAGCGACGCTCCAGGGACGCCCACGATGCCTCGTAATTACCGTCCGTCATCGGAGTGCAGGTAAGCATTTTTGCTGCGTCACCTGTAAGACTAGATTTGAGATAATGTAATTTTTGCACCTTACTTAACTTTTTCGAGCCGTGAATTAGAGCTCTGAATTGATCCCGATAACTTTCCCACTGTAGCAGATCCCCAGAAAACGTGGGCAGCGAGATCGTGGGTAAAGTCGGTTCGCCTGACGACGCTTTGCCGGAAGAATTCTCGTCTCCTGGCTTATTCCGGTCTGGGGCGAGTAGGGCAATCCTCTCCTCCAAGTCCACGACGTGCGAAAGGTAAGTACCTTCAATACTGCTGAAAACGTCTTCCTTCAAGTAAGGCACTGATTTATCAGCTGCGCAAATAATAGATTTGTGAGTTGACGAAAAATCACGCCAATAAGTGTCTAACAGCTGCCTCCGTTGCTGCAGCATAATTAGAGTAAGTTTTTCTTGCCCGGTCTTCAGTGTATTCCGCATGAAACGCTCTATACGTCCGGCCAGGTCTTCTTGAGAGCGCAGTAGGTTTTCGAGTGACGTTGACAGGATGAGTCACCCCGCAAAAACTGTTCTCTAACGACACGTAAGGACGTACACAGCACGCGCGTGTAAGGTCACAACTCGCGACCGTTGGCGGTTTGAAATTCGGACCGTTTAACGGCGTGTACGTGATAAAGAATACGATTATTCGGATTAGACGCAAGAAAATAAAGTCAGCGTGACTGACAAGAAACTGTAGTCTTTAACCCTTTTCTCAACAGTTCGGGAAGTCCAGCGGGCGATCGGCCACCGTTGGATCGTACTTCGATGCACTGAGGACGCAGTACGCCAAGAGATCACTGCACTCACGGCCGGAAGACAACGTACCGATTCGCGATGGTCAAATCGAGGTGCCGGACAAAGATCCGGCTCGAAGGACCAATGTTTTGAAGCTCCGAATTTTCCGTCGAAACGGTCGAGGAATTGAGACGAGCTTCCGAATAACGCTGCTCGTTGGAGTGTGAAAAAAAGTTCGACGCGATCGCGGATCGGTATTTAATCCGTTTTTCGGGGAATCCCTTTAAACGATGCACACAGGGATCGTAGACGGCTTTAATCCGCAACGGAATTCGATGAAGAAGCGTTCCGTAATAAGCCCGTGTTTACTTTTGTCACAGTGCCGACCAAGAGAGAGAGCGAGGATTCGCGGAATCGATCTATTTATATCCTTCGCCGTCTCGCCTCGCCCCCCTTCAGGTGCCGAGCTACTCGATCCACCCGGGGGAACCTGTGAGGGGAAGGACGAGTGGCGGGGAACCGCGAACCTCGCTCGCCCGTCGGATATGATTTATTTTATAAACGATAAATAATAGATACAAACAAATATGTACAGTTAATAGAATAAATAATTAGTTTTAGTATAATGTAAATTTAAACAATAATAATGTAGAAGAAAATATAATTAATAAACGAGCAAATCTCAAACATAAATCTTAAACACTGTCTTGTAACTGGCTTACCTATTTCCCGTATGATGGTAGTCTTGGTTTAGATACTCGGTGGTTGACTTTTTGCGCTTGGTGAGGTTTAATGAACTAATGAGCTGCGTAAAGGAGCTCTTCCTCGTCAAGGCTGACGGCACTCCCCTCCATGTGAGTTGTGGAGGCGAATAACTTTACTGGACTGGCTTGGGATTGGCGGATGGTGCTACGCGCTCACTTGCTGAGCTTGGCACATCCTTTTACGTTCTGCGCAAGACAGCGCGTCATGCGGGTGGAGTAGGGTGAATCGGTTGGCTAGAAGAGGCGCTCCTCGTCTCTTTTCCCCTCTCCTCTACCTTCTGTCTGCACCTATGGCATCGAGGTACCTTGCGTGTACATGGCTCATGACTATTTTGATTAAGAGTACACTCTGTTGTTGTTGCGTGTGAATGTGGCGGACGATGATTCATGATATGGGATCTGAATCTTGATTCAAGCAAATCCTATTGCTTCTTTAACTCCGTGACAGTTATTTGTAGTTTAGTCATGTTTAGTCATGTTTAGTCATCCATGTTTAGTCATTTCTTTTATCTTCTTCTCTTTTGGTTTAATAATTTTGCAAGCTAACGCTATTACTGTTGTGTTGCTGATTGTCGGGCGTTTTCAGATACATTGTACCGATACTTATATTATATTAAATATCTTTCCCTCCCTTGTATTCGAATTCTCTGATTTATTCAACTCGTTCTCAGCCGGCCTTTATCTTTCAGTTTGCCTAAGTTGTACTCGTTTTAAAGCTGTTCTGATTCCTAGAAGTGCTGAGGGAGCACTGGTCTATCACTCGTGACTTGATATTAATCCCTTAGTAATTCTTTATATGTAATGTTTCCTTTCATTGCTGTGTCACTAAGATGTACTTTTCATTTTCATTTTACCTGAAGCATAAATTATTTTGTTATCTTATTTGCAGGTTCTTATTTCTATGGGTAATTATCCCTCTCTTTAATTAATTTGTATTAATGATTTAACACATAGCTAGCTCCTTCTCCCCCTTTACCCTGCCTTTTGTCTACTTCCTTTTCTTATTTTCTCTTCTATTTCAATTATAACTTATTTATATGCGATCTGCTTAAGCATTGTAGATGTTGGTCTGTATCAGCATTGTCGTCTTGATTCCTTACAGAGTACGTTTCCAAGCTTATGATTGATCTGGTTCTTTCAATTTGTACTTCACTCAGGGGGCTCAGGTTCGCTATTCTCTGCCTTTCACCTTGCTGTGTGAATCATATTTCATTCTGTCTACCCAATTGAAGTTTGCTTATCGCTCATTACCGATTCGCTGGTTTTTCTTGTCTTTCTCTGATTACTTATCTTGTACTTAAATCTTAAATCTTATTTCTCGGAGCTAGCGTACCTCTAACTTTCAATATGAGTTATCCTTACGCTTTAATTCATTACTCTTATCATCTAATTATTTTTCTGATTTTTCTGATTCCTATATAGTCTTGTTTTTCAACTTTGTCCAACCACGTTTTATTTAATATCAATTCCTTTCCCATTTCCATTCAGTTCTGGTTGTAACGCCTTCTGATTTTGTTTAAAGTTAATCAAGATTATTTTGCCCGTTAACGATTCATTGTGATTTGCTTACCTTCAACAAATTTGATTCTAAATTATCCTTCTTCTTTTGTCATTCCTATATTATCCTTACTTTTATTGTAACTTCAACTTATTCTCTCTTCCTGATTTTGTTTCTTTTGCGATTCTTTATATTCTTACCTTATCAGGTATGATGTAACTTTCATTTCACATTCGTTTTGCATTGATTCTGATTTAACTTTAAGTTAACTGCCCCTTTATTTGATCGAATGGCTTTGCCTCTTCATCAGAATTAGTTAACTTGAACTTTATATTTTGCTACAGTTCCAATATCTATTTACTTTAATATTACTCCTACTTAAAGATTGTTTATTGTATTAAGCTAATTTTATTTTATTTTGTGTCATTTTCTGTCATTTAGACTCTGACAGCGAATCTATGGCCATTCCCCACTTCCTATCTTTGTCTCTCAGGGTATTGGATCTTTTACTTTTATTCGGCTTGCTTATCTTAATGTATCTTAATTTTAATTTTTACTGTTTATCTTAGCTAATGTTAAGTTCATCTTCATTTCATCTCTTTTCTGTGTGTTTGACAATATAGGGAGGTTATTTGACATATGTCTTATTAATTTAACTACTCTAGTTTAGTTTTACTGGATCCATCATTCATATTGTGTTTCTCTATCTGAGGTTATTTGGACCCTGCTTTCATTTCTATTGTGTCAATTACCCGCGTACGTTCTCGTTCAATTAATCCCGGACTCACCTAGATTCTTATCTTGTGGGGTTGACTTTAATTTAATTTGCTTTGTTCTTGTCGTGTTTTGCTTCAATTAATCTGATATCCCCTTTCTTCCTTCGCTTCTCAGACTTGGCTACTATTATTTTATTATTCTGTCTATCTTTCCATAACTGGTTTGCTTGTTGCTTTTTATCCTGATCCTAGCCTTTTGCTATTAGTAGTATTCTGTCCCTTTAAAAGCTCTTAACCTTGACTTCGTATATGTCTTACACTGCCACGGTTGGCCTCACAGCGGGGGATGCGGCTTAATTATAGGAGATCTTAAACACACGCTTCTTTCCTTTTTTTTCTTTCTATCTCTTACAATTCTGATATGTTATTTTTCATTTGTATTCTACCCATTCTTGTTTTTATTAGCAGATTTACGTTGTGATATTGACGGTCATGGTTTTCAGCCGCATCCTTCTTGTCCACATTAGGCACCCATATTTCGTTCTGTTCTATTTTCTCCTTTGGTCTTTTGTCGTTTACTTGGCCTGCCGTTTATTAGTTATTTTTCTGATTACCGTCTGGGTGGCGGGATGCGTTACTGTGTCGCGGGACTGAACGAGTGGTGATTTCAGTTGTCTGTTGCCTCTGAATTTTACTCTATTTACTCTTTTAGATAATTAGTTTATAATTTATTTCATTTATTACCTTTAATCTGATTCATGAATTTTAGTTGTTGGTCAACTTCTGTTTCATTTTCTACTTTTCCTCGTTTTGTACTCTACTTCTGGCCTGTATCACGTTGCACAAGATTATTTCACCTTGTTATTTAGTGGTTAATTGCATTCAGTCTGGCACGAGTTTAATTCAGCGTTCCAGGCTATTTACGCAGGGTTGATTAACTTTATTTTGACCGAAACCTCTTGTTCTGAATCAGAGTAGGCACTGTTATCCTTATCTAAATTTTACGGCCTATATTTGCTGCGTTATGTTTTGATTACCCATTTTAGGTTACGCTTATGTTTTGCTCTTTACTTCAAGTGCTACTCTTTGATTGGATTTAATACGTATTCTTGGATGGTTATGCAAGTGTTCTTTGCACTTATTTACTTTCATTGTACCTTACTTTCTTCTGCTTCTGGGTTCATTTTGATTCATTTGAATTTCAATAATTTGTTTAAACGGCCTGTCTTACTTACATTTATTTGATTCCGATTTCGATTTCGATTCTTGCTCTGATCCTTCTCTTATGCTTTTCGATCCTGCGTCTGACTCGGTTTTGACTTTTATTCTGATTGGATTTCGTTTACGTTTCCGATTCTGTTTGGCTTGATTAAATTTGGCCTCATTTGATTATGATTTCGGTTCCTATTCGATTATTTTGGATTATGTTTGGCCTCTACCTCTGTTGATTTCGATTTTGTCTGTGATTCTTGCCTTTATCCTGACTATTAAGACTCTCTCTGTACTCATCTTATACTATTGCCCTTATCCTGATTTAGTCATTTAGTTCCATTTCATTTATCTTACTTTGTTGATTCTTTTTGGTGTGATGTGTGGTTTGTGGCTGTATGCGTGACAGGATAGTGTGTGCTGTTGCCACCTCCTATGTTATCTAAGATTACATCTGATGTCTTACTGTAGTTTTACTATTGTATAGTTTCAATAGTAATTGTACAGTAAGATTAATATATCTTACTTGCATTTATTTATCTACTTTTTACAAGTTAATTTACTATCCTGCTTACTTATTTTCCCCACTTGATTAATGTACTGTTTATATGATGCTTGGTTTTCGCATTTAGTATCTAGTAAATCGTGATGTTTAATTTTTCAATTTACTTACGCTTTATTCATATTTAATATCGAACCTGAGGGTTATACTCTCTACTTTGAGATTGAGTTTGAAATTTGGTACTAATAGTATGCGTTTAAGTCTGAATCTTGGGGCTGGCTTTCTTCTCATCTCATTGTTTATTCACACGGGTCTAGAGTCGTTTAGCAGTTATCATATTAAGCCTGGACTTGTCTTTCATTTTTGTCATCTGGTATTATATGCGTTTTATGAGCCTGTTTTGCTCTCTCGTAGGTCGCTCGGCCGCTCAGTTGTTTTGGCACCTCCTATTTCATTTAAGCCTGATCTCGGTTTTATTCTGTTCTGTTTCTGTTTAGGCTAATTATACTCCAATTTTTCTGATTATGTACTCTGATATGATGAGACATCCAGCCTCTTGATCTTAGTTACGGTACTTTGATTCCAACTGTTACCCTGGCGGCTTTCCCTATAGCGGTTTCCACCTCCCCTTCTTTTCATCCTGATCTTTATTTCCGTTTCCGTTTTAGGTTATTTCTAGATTGAGCTCGATTCTGACTTCTTTCTGCTTTCTAATCTGGTTGACTCCTGCTCTTTTCCTTCTTACTTTCATTTCATCCTTGGTTGTTTTCCAATTTCTATCTCTGTTTCGATCTCGGACTCGATTTCTGGCGATTCCGTTTTCATTTTCGATTCCGGATTCGAATTCAAATTTTATTCTTCTTCGTGCCCGCCTTCGATTCCTGCTTCGTTTGGTGTCTTGACTTTATTTCTTATCATTTTCGATTCGATTTTGATTTATTCCAATCTTGATCCCTGTTTTGTCTTTATTCCAGTTTGATTTTATTCTTGTCTCCGTTTGATTTGATCTTGACTCAGGTTTTTATTTAGCCATCCTCATACCTGTTCGTTCTTACTTTGATTTAGTGATTAGTTCGACTATATCTTTCATTTGATTTTATCTTTATTCTGTTCCTCCCTTTATGATTCTATATTCGTTAGGTTGGTGTGAAAATCACTTGCTACCAAGTGCGCAATTTACTGTGTAATTTGGTTGACTTTTTGACGCTTACTTTGCAAGTCTTATTTCATTTTCTTTTACATTCTTCTGTGCTATTTTCGCTCTTTACGTTTCCCATACTTATTACTTCATTGTGCTATCCTTTTCTGCTTGGTTTTCTTGTTCGTTACAAGCCGTTTGGCTGATTTGATTTTCTCTCCCTTTATTTCCTGTCTTTTTCGCGTTTTACTCTCTACAATAACTCGAAGTAATGGCTGCAATCTTATCAATCATTACGTGCAGTAGGGCCGCGTTTCAAGTGGCCTTCTCCTGGTTATTTCATTATCCTCTTCTGCTCGTATGCTCTTCTGTTCTTTGCTACTCTACTCGCACTGTATGACACTATCTTCCTTTTGCATTAATTATCTCTTGTCTCTCTTTAATTTATTTAATTTTTCTGAGGTTTCCTGACTTTAGTAGATTGGTGATTCTTATGTGATTTCGCTGCGCTTATATCATTCAAACAGGTCCTTTTCTTTTGTTCCATACTTTGGCTATCACAAAATAATCCTATACTGCTGATAATTACTTCTATTTTTACTTCCTATTAACTTCTTTTATTTCCTTGAAACTCTTTATCTTTTCTTTTGATTTTGATTTTAGCGTTCCATAGGGTTTATCTTGCTGTCAGATTACCTGCCAGACGTTGCCCTTTGATTACCTTTCGTTTTTCTACCGTTGATCGTTTTATGGAGATGCTTGGCGTCTGTTTATATCGGTTTTCAACGTCTTCGTATTTATGGTCGCCCGGTACTTGACTCGACGGTCCTGGTTCTACGATTTCCGGTTGCCGGCCGTGTTATGCTGGTCATATTTCACTCTTTCCTTTCGATGAGGTTTGTTACATTTGGCATAGCTGTTTACCTATTGAATTGTAGCGTGCCCCATGGTGCGAGCTTGCTGGGCTTGTTTATGGGCATTTTCCGTTCTTTTTCTCAGCTTATGTGTATGGCCTGCCTGGCTTTGACCCAGCAGGCTTGTGCCTTTTGCACATGTTTCGTTCTTTACTTTACCCATTGCGGTATTGTAATGCCTACAAAAGGAGTGACGAGTTTCGAATATTTGCACATGGGTTCCGGTTGCTTAATTGTTCTTGACGGCACTGCAGGTATAATATGGGACGTTAACACACCTATGTTTTGCATTAATATAAGGAGCTCGTTTATTGTCTCGTACTTCAATTTTAACTTCTACTATTTTATTAATTTACTCTGTTGCTTATAATCATTCCCTCGCTTGCATTGTCATGATCTTCTATTAAACGGGATTGCTTTTATTACTCTGCTCGGTCTATTAGGTCTTTGGTGATGTTCTGTCTTTTGTTTACTCTTTACTTTCTGTAAGTGTTTTCAAACTAGGTCATGATGGGGCCGTGACTTCGGGGGTCAGGGTATCCTCTTGCGGTATTATGTTGTTCTGGCCGTTTCAAATCCGTTAATTAATGGTTACATCATTATTCAAACTTTTATTATGGGACGACATTTTGTCGGGGGTACCGTGATGGTTTACGTGAGTCGTGCTTGAACATTCGGTTATAGTATCCTTTTGGTTCTATCGTATCTATGCTCCTTGTCCTTTTGCTTGCAGTTATTTTCGATCAATTGCGGCCGTAACTGTTTTGGCGATAATGCATGCCACCTGTACCTAGGTAGAATAATTTTAATCCTTGATGGTTCCCTGTTATATATAAGTTGCTTTAGTTGATGTGAGATATTTGCCAGATGCTCCGCCTGTTTGTTCCCTTTTATACCTTCATTATCATTAATATTCTTGTATGTGTATGTGTATTTGTATTGTTTTCCGCATTTAAATTTCTGTTTTCAATTTTTTGTTCCCTTCACCCATTGCCTATTTTCTTATTCCGTAATATGCCACTAAATAATCCTCTTTGCTCTACCCTGCCCATATCCTATTGTTCTGCTTTTCTCATCGGTTATGGCTCCCTGCTTTTGTGGTGATAGCGGAAGGTTTAGCTTCACAATTTATTCTTAATTTTACTACTAATGGACAGACTAATCATTGAATCATTATTTTGTGGAGTCTAGTGTTAAATAAATTATTAATCCTTGAGGTAGGTTTACTGCTACATTTGTACGGCACTGTTGTGAGATGTTTGGGCGTGCTGGGTGATTGATCATTTACCATACATATATACAGGGTGTACCATAAATTTACTTTTCCTTAAATTCACTTTTATTTACTTTAATTTCGCATGATATGGTTTTGTTTTACCATCCATTTTATATAGTTTCCTGGTATGCTCATTAATCGAGCGTACTAAGTTTTGTTTATTTTATATTAATTTCTTGCTTGAGGTGCTCTAAGTTTATACTCTGTTTTCTTTATTATATTTTGCCAAGTATTGCGCTACTTCATGTCTCTGTTTCGTTTTGCTCAGGGCGGTACAGTTCGGCGCAGTCCTCTGTAGCTGACTTAACTTAATGTTTCATTGTTGCCCTAATATTTACTATTTACTTTCCTAACTAATTTCATACTCACACTTCTACAACTGCTTGTCTTATTACTATCAGGTGTTCGGCGGCCCTACTTTATTACTCTATCTACGACTAAGTATTACTCCGTATTATTTGTCATTGCTTCCTCCTACATGGGTGCTTGATCTCGTTTAGCCTTGACGTTACTTGGGAGCGGCTGACCTTCATTGAAATGCGGGAGCTGGTTGGGTTTTTGAACTTCAAACTCCAAGGTCCATACTTTCTAAATGCTTAAAGCCAATCGTTCCTGATAATTGCAGTTTTCATTATGGCTAGTCATTATCTGTTCTGACCTTGTTGTCATTTATAATCTTCTATCTTTTATTATCTCTGTTATTTTGGAAGTACTTTCTTCATTGATGTTGGGGTTGGCTTGACGTTGCTGCGCATCGCGGGTCCCGCTTGCTTTGTACCATACATTGCTGTGTCATCTACCTTGTATTAAATTTAAACTCTTTATTATAATAATTAAATGTGTGATTGCGGTTGCGGTATGATAATCTGGTGTTTTAATGGTTATGCAGGCTTTATTTCGTTATATTGGTGCTCCTTGTGCTTTGCTCAATTTGCACTTTGCACTGGCCAGGACTTTATTTTCTATTATTTACTTAAGTTCTGTTTTACTTTAGAATTAGTTCTTCGTCAGTCCTTTGATGGCTGACTGTTTATAGCTTATTTTATAGTTGGGATTTCTCTTGACGGCGCCGGCCGCCCTTATCCGCATAGGATTACTTTTAGGATTGGAATTTAAAACCTGGTTTAACTTAAACTTTCTCCGGATCGCTTAACACTGTTTGTGATTCACTCACTGGATGGCGCGCTGGTAGAAGTTTTCTTTCTTCATACTCCTATTATTCGAGTTTATTTGTATCTTTTCTTGTAAGCTTTTAGTGTCCACTACATTCATTCCTTAACTAGTATTCTCTCATTATTATTCTATAATATGAATTTATATAGTACATGGTCATTTCCTGCTAGGTGCTTCTCGGTCTCTTATCTTCCTTCTTCTCTCAATGGCTGCGTCTGTTGCTTCTGCGCTGGCACCTGTCAGATACTTGATCGTAGACGAACATTTTTCATAATTAATTACACCGCTTAACTCTTTATTCATTAAATCATTATCTAACAAGCCTTTAAGTTATTACCTATTGACAAACTTCTGGTATTCTGTAGGATACGGTGGGATGGGTTATACAGTGCATTGAATTACAGTTATCTGCTTTATAACACTTTATTTAATATTATAATATTATATTTTATTGTTAGTACATAATTTATTATTGTATCTTGCAAACACGTAGATAAGTATATATTGTAACAATCTAACATTATCTTACACTACTTTTGGTGAATATAGTTAAAATTGGGAAACTTCAAATATAATAATTAATATTCTAAACACAGAAGTTAAACTATAAATCTAATTGTACTTGCTTACATCTAATTTAATTATAAACCTTTAGTATGGGAATTGCTGATTTTGATAGATGGGTAGGTTCTGTGGTTGATATTGGGATTGGTTCGGATAAATATAACTTTGCTGCGGAAATTGGAGGTTGCGTGGGGAATTTTGATAAATAGGCTGTATTGGGGTTGGATTCGGATAATTTTGAAAATTTTTTAAATATGCCGGTTGCTGGTATAATGGTCCCGGAAAGCTTCGGTACCGGATTGGGTTTATGATTGGATTCTGTTTTGGCGGCCCCTGTTGGACTGGCGGCTGTGTATTCATCCCCATTAGTGGAGGTGGTGGTGCGCTGCCTCGTGGAGTTGAGAGGGTGCTCGACTGTCTCGATCTTTGCTGTCCTGGGCGA
The DNA here is from genome assembly GCF_907164935.1 of Osmia bicornis bicornis. Lineage (NCBI taxonomy): Eukaryota > Metazoa > Arthropoda > Insecta > Hymenoptera > Megachilidae > Osmia > Osmia bicornis. The sequence goes on from NW_025791319.1 coordinate 16,434, forward strand.
ATCCATCGATATGGATTTCGTCGTCTTATTGAGGCTTGGCTTAGACGAACTACTGCGGCTGCGTGACGCATCATCTCCTTTTGTATCTTCTCTACGCATGCTGTCACTGCCCTTTCTACTGATGCTGATATGACTGCGTCCAGCTGCTGAATTATTAGAAGATTATTTAACTCACTAGAACTTGCACGAATGCAGAAAACGCACGTTCGTCAATTCCAATATGGATTCGGGAAACGAACGGGGCCTCCCGTCGACCGCGGATCGGCGACGAGAGGTAAGCGAAAAACCGATCCGATTAATAAAAAGCGCGATAAATCAATTCGCATCTCAACCGTCAAACCAGACGACGAATCTGTTCCGAGAATCTCTCTGGCCGCACTCGAGCTGATAGGAGCAAACATTTTCATGATTGATACAGGTGCGGAACCAAATATCGTGAAAGTAGGCTCATTAAGACCGCACGCGATAATTAACAAGTCAAAGAAACTGAAAATTTCGGGGATCACTAACGGACACGTTGACACGTTGGGCTCCACCGATATTTCGGTATACAGGGTGACCTCTACTTTTCAGGTGGTTACCGATAATTTCCCGATACCTATGGACGGTATCCTGGGAACGGCGTTCTTGAAGGAAGGCGCCGAAATATCATACGTAAACGCAACATCTTGGTAAACGGCATAGAAATGCCATTCTTAGATTCCAATTCCAGAAACACGCGAAAAAAGTGCATATGTCGCACTGCGGGAACTGGTCCCCATTAGAGATAAAAAGAAGCAATCGGCCGTCAGATGCATCAGCGCATCACACGACAAAAATTTAGGGGAAAACGAGCAACTGATCGGTTCAGACTCAAACGCCTTGGAAAAACCAAGGCCAGCAATAAGACGCGAATCATCGATCCGTTCGAGTTCGTGCACCGCGAAAGAGATTGTACCGTCTCCTCAAATTTCAAATAAGCAAACGGAACCCGACACGTCAAAATCCTCAGAGGGATTACACGCGTTTAATCTTATCGATAAGCGTTTAGTTCTCCGCGACTCGCACCACAAAGATTTACATAAGGTAATCAGGCAACTGGCGAAAAGTCAGACCACTAATCATGTAAATAAATCAATGTGGAACGCGTCAACGGAAAAAGATATCGCTAATCTACGCTGAGAATTTGTCACGCGATACGTATCGATAAGCGATAAGGGGGTAAGGTCTAACGTCGAAACGAATCACCACACACCTCCCACCCAAAAGTCAGGGTTACAAAAGGACCAGCTAACTCAGGATCACCATCAGTACGACGCTACAATGGAATCGACAAGCAGCATGGCACTCCTCATCCTACTTTTCGGGATCGCACAAACCGACGCACTAATCGGCTATCACTGTGGAGGCAGGACACTCAACGTGACATCCCTGTCAACAGTCGACCCCATCGATTGCGAGCCAGCAGACACGGATCCTATCACAGAACATAGGAACATCCAGCTACTCTAATTAGGCGACTACACAAGTGTTTCCGTAATACAGTGCAAGATAGAAATTGATCGTACGATTTTCTACTGCGGAATGCACTCGCACACATCCATTGTGCAGGACGGCAGGCAACGGAATATCTTTCCAGCAACAAGGGAAGCTTGTACGATGCTTCACGCAACAGGAGCAGTCGCCGTTTCACCAACAGTGCAGATCTCAGGCGTCAGGGGAAACACGTCAATGGTTTTCAGCCTCACGCTGGCAGGTACCGTAACCATGGATGGTGCATGTACCGGTACAAACTACTCGGATCCATTCGGCTCCTGGTCAAACGTTGTGGTCCAAGGATTTGTCAAGGTGACACTTCAAAGTTACGAACCGACAGTGAAGTTTTCGTCAAACCGACTCATCCTGAAATCTGGATTCCACTGCCGACTACAAGACGAATCATGTTTGGATCCCGAAAACGGGCACACCTATTGGGAATCAATGCCAAAAGATTATTGCAATTTCAACAAATACAGCGTTTTATACGAAGGTAGGGCAACCAAAATTTTACCACAAGGTTTACTGGACCCATCTTGTACACGGTCACGACGGATGCCACGACATTCGCGCTGGCTGCTCTCCACAATACGACGGTTTGCGGGTACACGCTGACAAAAACGGAACACCCCAAGCTGCTCATCCTCGAGACGGACCAGGAAGGAAAGCTCCCAAAAGCACACGCTACATCAGTGGAGAACCTGGACATCTTTACCTACGTAAACTCAAAATTCGTTTACGTAGAGAAACACCTTCGTACTCAATTGACGCAACTGTATAAAGACGTCGTGAAGCAACGATGTAAGTTGGAAAGGCAAGTCGTCCAGAACGCCCTAGCCCTTGTTACGTCCCACCTTACGGGTGGTTATTTTTCTGTTACTACGATCTTTGGGTTCTGCCGATTTAAACGCTAAAGCGCACCTTGACCTTCCTTGCAGGTAATGTAGGATGCAGGATGGGGCGTTCAGTAATTGCTTGTACACGTATATGGGTCTTCAATAATTATATTCTCTTTCTGATGGTTACATACCCTTCGCTGACTTCAGGTGTTGTACGTCACTCGTTTGTTCTCGTATTCGCTCACTGTTCATTCACACTAGAGGTCTCGTTTTACACTTGCTTCGCGGTTCGGACGATACACTAGACTCGCGGCGCGTGGCTATGACTCGACCTTGGAGATACAAGCGGTTGATGGTGGTCCTACACAGCACACGGGTGCACTCCTGGACTTGGTCCAATTATGGGTCTGCTATCTCAGACCACGGCGATACACTCGTGTTGAACCGTCGGCCGAGCACGTCGTTGATGATCTTCCTGGTTTCGAGTAGCCTTGGGCGCTGATCTACTGCGGGTCACGAACGGACAGAACTTCGGTCTCTGCTTTACGCTTTCACGGAACTGGCGTACCTGCGTTGCGCCGATAACTTATACTCCCAAAAGGGGAGTAGGTCACGCTCCTTGCTTGCGAAAACCTGCTAGCAAAGGGTTTTCGCCATCGCATTCCGCGAGTTCCCTGATTTCGTATCGCAAGCGTTGCAAAGCGAGAAAACGCTGATGGTTCGCGGATTCCAGAGCAAGACCTCTTTGGAATGGCGAAAGACGAAAATGGGTTATGACTAGGGACGTAACACCTCATATATATCGCACCTGAGGAAATGGCTCTGGCGATCACCAAGCAACCTGGACATATGGCCATCTCAGCTGGAGAAGCAGTCCATATCGTCCAATGCATTCCAGTCAGCTGTCAATTACGTAAAACGGAACAATGTTTTAACGGGTTGCCAGTGACATACAAAAATTCGACCTACTTCCTAACACCGAAGACAAGGATACTTACCACGGTAGGAACACAAAGGGATTGTAATCCTATAATACCTACAATGTTTAAGCTACACAATTCATGGTATCGTCTCGCGCCGCACGCAGTCGAATCGATTCTGCCACAGAAAATGCAATCGATCACTCAACCGGCATGGAAGTACGTGGATCCTGCAAACCTGGCAACAGGAGGAATATACATGCCAGAAGACATCACGAAGCTACGGGATCACATAATGTTCCCGATCGAAAAAACAGCGATAATAAACTCGCTAGTTCAGGGAGTAACAGGGCGTCAGTATGCTGAGGGAACGATTTAACTTTCTCACCTACTAGACGAAGCGTCCATTTCCCGTATCGCGGAATCTGCAGCACAACGATTTTGGAAGGGATTCGTCACGTTCGGCACGGTAACCTCCGGAGTGATTGGCCTTTACGTCTACAGATCATCCGCCTAATCATCACGACGATCCTGAACGGCATCGCACTGCATGCAGCCTACGGCTGGAGCATGCGGCTGGTCGCCGCTTTGTGGAATTCGATAACACATTTCTACCTTTTCCTGAAATCGCGAAAAGATGACATCAATACAGGAGGACGAGAGTGTCTGCCAAAGAAGATTGACAACGCCCCGCCCTCCCCCATACCCGAAACAATCGTTTCCGTAAACGAAACGACACCGAAACGCCCATTTTTATAACGATCACCGCGTCCCAGAACACTCTTCAGCCGCACAGATAGCGAAACAAATTTTCTTGCATAAAATTTGTTTTCTAAGGGGGGAGGTGTTACGTCTGGCGAGACATTGGAATTAGCTAGTAAGCTAGCTAGTAAGATCTATTCTATATATATACTCACCTATACATACTTATTTTATATATTGTATCAGATACTATTCTTATATTATTCATATTATATACATATTATTCATCGTACGATAGCGACGACCAGATAAGGTTGGCGCTGACATATAGATAATAAATCATTAGTTATTTAGTTTCGACATAGCGACAGTCCGATAAGACCGTCGCTGTGTTTATATTCTCACGCAGCGACAATCGCTTCTCCGAAGCTATTAAGATTGGCGCTTCAGAGAATCATTAGTAAGTAAGACGATATTATTTAAGATAGCAATATTTATGTTACGATGCGATACTCGATAGGCGCTTCCATCAGCGACTATCGATTCTCAGTTAGTCATAAGGATGTTATGACTAACTCTAGATTAAGGTAATCTTAAGCGAGAGAAACGCTGACATAAACATCCAGTCACCATGATAAATTCCATAGTAGGTAACGTTCGGAACCCTTTGTTCTGAACAGCATAAAAGAGCGAGCGACTCGAGGCTCGTCGTCATTCATCGGGTTAGAACACATCCGCTCTGAATCGTCCTGGCACCTCGTTGTCGACAAATTCCTTGCGACAACGACTTACCGGATATTCAGAGTCTGGTCTCGTTTTCAATTAACCTCAGCGGTTCTCGAATCATATCAAGTTAAGCAACACTTGTTATATTCTCAATTAAAGTAGTGGGGCTAGGCCGGTTCTAATTCACTTGCGTCAGCATTCTTTTGCTGATTCAGCATAAATTTGACACCCTCAGCAGAAATATGATACCCCACCCCCGAAGGTGTCAAATTTCAGTTCAAGGTCATGAGGGGCGGGTGGGGTATCATATTTCTGCTGAGGGTGTCAAATTTCTGCTGAGTCAGCAAAAAAAATGCTGACGCAAGTGAATTAGAACCGGCCGAGCACCTTTTTGACCTTGAACTATTTTTGGCGTCACCTATAACATTCCATGACCTTGAACTGAAATTTGACACCTACGAGATCCCCATCCCGTGACCTTGAGATAAAATCTATTTTTGGCATCACCCATAACACCCCACCTCACCCCCATGACCTTGAACTGAAATTTGGCACCTATGAGCCCCCCCCACCCCATGACCATGAATAACACCCCACCCGAATTTTTTCTACGTCTTGGAAACAAGGTTTTTGTTGACGCCGCAAATCTTGGAAATGTGGTTTTTGTTGACGCTGCAAATCTGACGCTGCAATATTGAACTGTAATTAAACACCGTCATCAATGACATCCCCATAAGATTGAGCCTTTTTCTCTATGTATGAGATCGAGACTTTAATAAAAATGGGAGAAAATCGGCGATGTGTGTCATATGTAGTTGGATAATCAAAAGTGCATGAATACTTAACGCGTTTGTGAAAAGAGCGTATCATATGTAGTTTGATAATCAGAAGTGCATGAATACTTACGCGTTTGTGAAAAAGAGAAATGGAGACCACGTTACTGCGAGAACTCGAACGCATTGCCGAATTATTGGCGCAACGGGTAATAAACATCAATACCGAAGATGAGCGTTGCGAGTGCTTGATGCAATGTGACCAATGCATTGAATTGATAGACGATCGATTACAAATGGGGGGCGATTTATCAGTCGAAGGACGGCGAGATATAGAAGCACACAAAGAAAGAATCGGTGCCTTGCGTAGGACATTGCATCGTAACAATGATCATCCTAGTGGTCAAAAGGCAATATTACTGAACGAACTTGCATGTATAGAACAACTTTTACCCCGACGTATTGCCGCCATAAGTAGTAACGACGACCGAGACGCATGTCTGGCGCAATGCAATCAATGCATTGATTTAATGATAGAACGATTGTAACTCGAAAAGGACTTATCAACTGCTTTGAAAAATAGTTTAACAGCCGGGATAGCGAGATTTAAATCGTTAAGAGCAGAGTTACACGGATCTGTAAAAATAGGTGAAGGTCAAGGGAGAACAGGTGCTGAATCACACACATCATCATCATCTCCTATCTGGGAGGACGTAGAATCAGCTTTCCATAACCGGATAACTACAGGAATTATAATCAACACCGAGCATATTGACCCACGAAACTTTTTGGAAGATGCTAGAAAAATAGTATTCCATCGTCTAGCGGAAGTTTTTCAAAATCATTCATGCATAAAAGTGAATACGGTATTCTATGGGGAGTTTACCGCTAATAATAAAAACGATGTGAAAAATTTGATTGCGAAAAATAAGCAATTATTTTCTACAGCGAACTTGAACGATTGGTATGACAAATACGTTGTGAACTCAACCTTAACACTGCTGAAAGAATTTCAGGAACGGGACAGCGGTTGGGCGGTATCAAAAATTCTGCATTTGACGTTACATATCAATAAATACAATCCGATGCACGCTGGTTGTTACACCGACATACCAAAAACAATTAAGGACAAAAGAGCGGTAGTAAATGTGGCTGTTGACGATGATACATGTTTTGTTAGATCGATAGTTGCAGCATTATATCCCGTCCATGTGAATGCACGTCGACCATCATCATATCCCAACTACAACACCGTTTTAAATTTGGAGTGCATCGCATTTTCCAATAACGCTTAATCAAATACCAAAATTTGAGCATCAAAACGATGTTTCGATAAACGTTTATTTCTGGGTGTTGGCGAAATACCCTACGTACACGCAGCGTGACGAAGTTGGCAGCGAAAATAATTCGTTGGTGCGTCGTCACCGATAGCGGCAGCACCTCTCGGACCCACTTTGTCCACGCGGTTCCCCTTCCACGCCGGAACCGGCACGATCGACGCCATGATCGATTTCCGTCTTCTTGATCGAACGCTCAGAGTCTACGCACGCGTTTCGTTTGTTCTCACTCTCGCTCAGATCAAGCTTCTATTGTTAATATAACAATCATTTTGACCGCGCAATGTCCACGCTTTCACTTGTGTCAAGTGCATATTGACCACGTTTCGACCACGCGGTGTGATCGTGCACGTTTTGTGTTTGTACTTGATTGTTGTACATAGTTGACGCGCAATAAACGAGTTGTGTTTGTTGCAAAGTGTGTCTCATTTTTTCTGTCCACTCAGACCACGTGAACTCGCATACACTGGGACTTGAATATGAAAAAGTGTGTTCCGCTCCAACTTACCGCCAACAAAAGATTTCGTCACGTTAACCTGCTGATGCTTGAAACCCCCAACCATCACTTTGCATGGATTAAAAGTCTGTCCCGGCTTGTTTCACGCCAGCTCAGTAAAAAGGAACATAAAACTTATATTTGTGACAGGTTTGTATCACAACATTAAGATATATTTCAGTGTATACGTTTTTTCTTTTGTACTAATGCAGCTACTTTGTTTATATGCAGATGTCTTCACTACTTTTGTGCGGAAGAAAAGTTATTGAAACATTCGAAGGATTGCGCGAAGATGAACGACTGTGCAATCATTCTACCGTCAAATGAGGATAATTTAATAAAGTTTGATAATTTTTGTCACCGAGAACGTCATCCATTCATCGTTTACGCCGATTTCGAATGCTTGCTTAAGAAGGTTAACGGCAGCGTCAATCAAGGACACTGCAATGCATACCAGCAGCACGAAGCATACAATGTGGGATATTATTTTTACTGTTCGTACAACGCATCGGTGTGCGAGTATCGCACGTATCGGGGTCCTGACTGTGCTGCATGGTTCGTGAATGAACTTCAGAACCTTGTAAGAAAAATTGCGCCATTATTTAATACGATTGTGCCCATGACAAATTTGACGGATGATGAAAAAGAAAATGATATGAATGCAACGCATTGTTATATTTGTGAAAAACCGTTCGACATCGACGACACAAAAGTTCGAAATCATTGCCATTTCACTGGTCGTTACAGAGGACCTGCTCATCAGGGATGTAATTTAAATTATAAAAATAAACGTTTTATACCGATAGTGTTTCATAACTTATCGGGATACGATGCACATTTTGTAATAAAGAATTAGTAACGATTATCGAAAGTTCATCATCAGTATTGCCAATTACAAAAGAAAAATATATTTCATTTTCAACGATTGTGAAACGTTACAAAATTTCGCTTCGATTTATAGATTCATTCAAATTTTTAAGTTCAAGTTTAGATAAATTGAGTTCGTATTTAGAGAAAGACGATATGACGATTTTACGATCGCAATTTAATTTTTTGGGTGAAATAAAATTCGATTTTGTTCTGGATTAAGCGCGCGTTAATTCGAATTAGGCAAAGTTATGTCAAACGCCGAAAACCTTTCGGCGTTGTCATCGCGCTCACGAAGATAAAAACCGCGACGTGGCGACGAGCGGCCTAATCGTTCGATATTCACGACAAACAAAGTTATACAAAGATTCTGAACACGCGACTAATTCGCCTTGTACTTCAATTAAAAGTACAATTATATAAATCAGTCTTGCCTTTACTAATTAAAGGCCATGTAGTGTAAAGTGACTAACACTATCCTTTTTTGTTATTAAATTATATTACGTACATTAAAAGTGTCTATAAACGTTATTAAACTCCTTCCTTCCTTACTAAAATTACCGGTATTTTGCCCAGTGGAAAAATTTTATTCTCTGCGCGCAACAGATTTGCTTACATGAAAAGGCATCTTGCCATACGATTATGTTACCGACTATATGAAACTGAATGAGACAACATTGCCGACATATGAGAAATTTTATAATCAACTAAGCGACTGTGCAGTTTCACAGCAGGATTATGACCACGCGATAAAAGTCTGGCGCAGTTTTAATATAAAAGCACTTGGCGAATATAGCGATTTATATTTAAAACAGACGTTTTATTATTGGCCGACATTTTTGAAAATTTTCGAAGCAGCTGTTTGAGAAGTTACAAATTGGATCCTGCATATTACTATACTTTACCCGGTTTTACGTGGGATGCAATGCTGAAGCACACGCGTATCGAATTACAATTATTGACAGATATCTTTATGCTACTTTTCATAGAGCGCGGCATACGTGGTGGTTTAAGTCAATGTTCTAATCGATACGCAAAGGCCAATAATAAATACATGGATTCGTACAATTCCGAAGAACCATCGCGATATTTAGTTTATTTCAATGTTAATAATTTGTATGGATGGGCAATGTTGCAGTACCTACCTTACGGCGAGTTTAAGTTGTTAGAGGATAATGAAATTAAAACTTTTAACATTCATGCGATATCCGAAAATTCGAACATTGGATATATTTTGGAAGTCGATTTGAAATACCCGCTAGAATTACACGATAAGCATGCAGATTTACCTTTTTGCCCAATACGCGAGAAGCCTCCTAATGCCAAACATGAGAAACTACTCGCTACAGTTCAGGATAAGCAACGTTACATCATCCATTACCGCAATCTTCAACAATGCTTAAATCATAGTTTAAAAGTTTCTGTAATTCATCGCGTTTTAGAATTTAAACAATCTCCATGGCTTCGCGAATACATTAATTTAAACACGCAACTCAGAACTGTAGCTAAAATGATTTTGGAAAGAATTTATTTAAATTAATGAATAATGCAGTCTTTGGTAAAACTATGGAGAACGTTAGAAATCATGTAGACGTTAAATTAGTTACAAAATGGGAAGGTAGATACGGGGCCGAGGCCCTGATATCAGAACCAAATTTTCATAGCAGATCAATATTTTCAGAACATTTGGTCGCAATAGAGTTGCGAAAGTTGGAAATTAAATTTACAAAACCCATTATGTTGGCATGTGTATTCTGGATATATCAAAAACATGTTTGTACGAATTCCATCATGATTATGTTTGGCCGAAATTTAAACATCTTTGTAAAATATTATACACAGACACAGACAGTCTTATATACGAACTGGAATGTGATGACATATACGATGTAATGAAACGCGATATACATCGGTTTGACACGAGCGACTATACCGAGGACAATATTTACAGTGTGCCACGAGTAAATAAAAAGTACCGGGATTAATGAAGAATGAAAATAATGGGTGTATAATGACTGAGTTTGTCGGACTTCGATCGAAAATGTATGCTTTGCGCGTAGAGGGCAAACGGGACACGAAAAAAGTGAAGGGTGTCAAAAGTAACGTAATTAGGAAACCTATTTCCTTCGATGATTATATACGTTGCTTGTATGATCGTTTAGAAGTGCATCGTGAACAGAGATGTATTCGTTCAAAATTGCACAATGTATATTCTATATGTGAGGAAAAGTAGGTGCTTAGTCCTTACGATGATAAACGATTCATAATTCCACAATCTACAAGAACATTGCCTTGGGGACATTATAAAATAAATAATTATTCGTAAAAACATAATTTATTCTTTGCTCGGCGAGTAAAATATTAATTTCCAAGTATCTTTATAAGCCTGTAGGGTTTCGAGTTCATGCAAACCTTGCAACTTCATGAGACAGAAAGAGACCAGAGTTTTTACTTATCTCAGGTCTTAGAGTTTGGAGGGAGATGTTTTCTCAGTGCTTTATAAACCGATGCGTGTTCGTTTTACTATTCATTATTTTCTTATAACAATGGACGTGCCACGATTGGAGAATCTTGCATTTGTTACGCCCCAGGCGGATAAATTTCAAATTTTCCGCCTTGCGTCCCTTATCAAGCCCTTTTGGGTTCCGAGGATTTCTCATGTAAGGGTCGTGAGGTGGGTGTTTCACTTTTCCGCCAATCTTTTCATTCCTCCTCTACCTTGTACATACTTGTCAAGCCTTTCAAGGTTCCGAGGATTTCTCATGCAGGGGTGTACAAGGAAGAGTTTGAGTTTAATTCGTTTCTACTTTTGCCTTCTTCTATCGCTTTCTCTTCTTTATTCTACTCTACCCTGGAATCGTGTATCTTGTCAAGCCCTTGGGTTCCGAGAATTTCTCATGCGAGGTACACGAGGAAAGGTCATTTCTGTTTCCTTCTTTACAATAGTTTACGTGACCCTCCGTGAAACTATCGTCGCCAACCATAGTAATACAAGACAGTTTAATACCACGCACAAAAAACTCGGGTTAGCTCGAGAGAGAGAGAGAGACGTAAGCACAACACCAGCGCTACGCAGTTAGCCAGTGCTTCGCATTCCGGGAATTTTCCTTGGTAACTGCGTAGAAACGGGGAAAACCGTAATAACTTCTTTGTTAAGAAAACTCTTTTTCTCTCTCTCATATTGCACAAAGCGTCAAGCGGTCCAACCAGGATCATTATTACCTGATTGAATGATAGTGTGAAAGGAATGGATAGAAGAATATGTATTTTAAACGATAAAACCAAGATGAATGAGAACCCTTATAAAGTCTAACGTCGCGAACGTTCGACCGCCGTTCGAAAATCAAGGGTCGTTTAAGCGATAAACACTATTGTGTCCGAAATTCCAAGAACTGCCTAGCGACAACGGCAAATTTTGAACAAAGGAACGTTCTCGAAGGAATGTCTAAATTCATCGATAACGAAATGCCGAATCCACCGAAATAATTATGCGAATAGATTGTAAATGAATGCATAATCGGCATTGTAATTACCGTAAATGCATCGTCCGCTTTTACGTTGATAAGATCTTGTTATAAATCAGGAAAGTAAATAATTCTGATCCTGTTAAGGGAAAATATACGGATGACGGCTTCATCTATTAAATTATATATCTCAATTTCAAACTCATTTTTGTATTCCGATCAAGTCAATAGTATCATTTAATAATAATAGTTCATCATTTAATAATCGACAAGATCAATAGCCACATTTAGAAGTTATACATGTAAGGAAGTACTGCATAGTTTCTAGAAAACCGTTGAAACTATCATGGCGACGAAATGGAAAGAAAGAGGAACACCAAAGAAAGGGTGAAGGATCTTCGTCTAGCTCGCGCGTCTCAGCCAATCACCGGGCACGCGACAATACCGAGCACGTGCCACGATTCGTCAAACCGTCCCCTCCAAGGACGATGATCGCGCGACGGGCCCTTCGACCGTCGATCTCGCGCAAAATTTGGCACTCTTGATCGATCAATCGTCGAGGTACGTGATCGGGAGCCCGTGTGTCCGAGAGACAGAGTTATTTGGAAGTTTCGCGATATTTTCTCGGCGGTAAAGCCCTCCGCGTAGCGAGGCAGAGTGCCGTGCGAGTTAAAATAATCGGAATTCTGAATAAGGACTCACTGACGCGCACGTAAAACCTTCCTTCTACCTAAATTTCTATCTTTCTTTCTGGTTTTAAATCGTTTGCTCGCGTATTTTTCGACGTAACGTCATTTCGTGTAATTATATATTTTTCTCGATTCTTGTAATTCGTTTGTGTCTGTCTCTCGTCGACGTCCTCGTCCGAATAATTCATTTCCGCCGCGACAAGTGCAGTGATCGCAAATCTTACCGTTCTTTGGTGTTCCAGATCATCAAGCGAATACATACAGCGAAATAACAAGCGAATATATTATCTTGTATTAATTATACAGCGTCTCGGTAAGTCGATCCTATTACCATTTTTGAACACGACCGTCTATCTATTGGCAAAACGGGCGATCTGGTCCAGCCCTTCGGGGTTCCGAGAATTTCTCCTGTCAGATGGTTCCATCAGACGAGGTATCGAGCAATATTTTCGACCATTATTGTGTTGCGATTACGTTTTCTATTTTCTATCATATAAAAAGGGACACCTTAGTCCAGTCCTTTCGAGGGTGCCGAGAGTATCTCCGACTGGGGTGTACCCTCACGGCGGAAATACGCCGATTTCGACTTAATTCAAAGGAAAGCGAGATAGTAACAATCATTTCCCGCGGCCGTTATAAATCGTAAAGCTTCAAGTGTGATATCAGAACGTTTGCATATTATTATTATTGTTAAATTACATTAAGCATCTTTACCCTTGTCAAACATTACGCATGAACTGGTAATCTCAATAACGAGTTTTCAAAATTAATTA
>NW_025791320.1:0-13240 GCF_907164935.1 Osmia bicornis bicornis
TGCATAAAGCATTTTCCCCCCCGCACCCCAAAAAAAAAAAAAAGATATACTGATTTATTCCCACAGACCAATGTACATTTAATAACAACATCATTATTACTATATCCTCATTAGATATAATGTAATATACTGATCACTTCCCACAGATCAATGCACAGATTGTAACATTATCGTCATTAGTATATCTACATTAGATATGAAATAAACACTTAACAACAGTATCATTATTACTATATCTACATTAGATATGTAATATACATTTAATAACAATATCATTTTTAATATATCTACATCAGATGTAATGTAATATACTGATTTATTCCCACAGACCAATGTACATTTAATAACAATGCCATTATTACTCTATCTACATTAGATATAATGTAATATAATGATCCCTTCCCACCGATCAATGTACATATAATGGCAGTATCGTATATACTAATAATGATACTGTTATTAAATGTACATAGATCAGTAGCAACGAACCAGTATATTACATTATATCTAATGTCGATATAGTAATAATGATACTCTTGTTAAATGTATATTACATATCTAATGCATATATAGTAATAATGATAATGTTATTAAATGTACATTGATCTGGACGAAGGGATAAGTATATTACATTATTTCTAACATAGATATAGTAATAATGATATTGTTACTAAATGTATATTACATATCTAACGCAGATATAGTAATCACGATATTGTTATTAAATGTATATTACATATCTCTCGGAGTGCCCTAACCCCCGAAAGGGGCGCGGGGAACCAGGACGACCCCTGGTCGATCCAGGCCGAGCCCCAACCGAGCGCGTCTCCGGGTGGCGGATTGGAGGACGACCGGGTGCGTGAAGTGGGCCCCGAGTACCATGGAACGGGACGCCTCAGGCGACCAGGAAACAGAAAAGGCGCACCTACGGAGTGCCCCGGCCAATGGGTGCTATAAGTGACCCCTGTAGGCCTATAAACCCTCGGAGGGGAACCAAAGCCCCCCTAGCTCCCAGGACCAGCTCCCCTAGCTAAGGTGTAAGCAATCGTGCCGAGAGCTGGATGGCACCGGGGTAATGGTGTCACGAACGATGCCCTTGGGGTACCAGGCGCCCCCCCATTGTATCTAGCCTTACCCCTGCAAGCGGGCTCTGCAGGGGTGGACCAACACTTCCCGACTACTCGTGGGACATACATGGAAAACAGAAACAAAAACTTAAATAAAAACAACGACACCCAAACAAACACGGACACAAACATGGACACGAACACGGACACGAACATCAGAACAACAAACACCAACATGAACGTACCCGGAAGCGGGCTGGTTGAGGAGGGAAGGGACCCAATTTTGGGGACCGCCTCCGAAACACCGCCGACGGGCGGTTCTGGGGTGAGTATGTCTGAGGCAGGCGAGGTCACAACCTTGCCGGCTCTAGACTTACTCACCCTCAATGAGGAGCCTTTCTCCGGCGCGGCCGGGGCCGACCAGGGAGCAATCCCAGGACCGAACCCGGTTGCACGAAGGAAGGTAAAGCCCAACGGAGCAGCCAGAAAAAAGAATGCCCGCATGGCGCTCTTAGCGCTGGCGGAGTCTTCCGACAAGACGGCTACCGCTGGGACAACATGCAAGGCTGAGATGGCCCCTGCGACGGCCGCTGCGAGGGGGGGCCCGGTTACAGGGAAACCCCGCGCAGAGACGTCGCAGGTGGATAGCAAGGGGGCGAAAGGTAAGGGGCTCAAAAGGACCCGACCATCCGTCTCCCCCAACACTCAGCCTTGCGCGAAGAAAAGACAAAGGATCTTTCCTTCGCCAAAAAGCTTCAGTGAGGCGCTGACGGCGGAGAGGAGGCTGGCGATCGCGCCGGCCAACTATCCGGAGTCGACCCTCACTGAAGCGCAGGCTTCCGCCATCGAGCAGGCGATTGTGGGTGCGCTGTGTGGGCTCCAGAAAGGGGAGACCATGCCGCGCTTCGACGAGTGCCGGTTCGGAGGGGGCCTGCTTACTGGTGACTTGCGCGGACACGCAGTGGCTGAGGGCCATAGCCACCACAATCAGGCCTTGGGAGGGGGCGGTCCTCCAAGTGCTGGATGGCCGGCGCCTCCCAAAGCTCAAGAGGATGGTCACGGTCATCCCCGGCCCTCCGGTGGCCACGCAGGCAATCCTAAGAATGATGGAGGGTCAGAACCCGGGGCTCCACACGAACCTTTGGACAGTGTGGAGCAGGAGAGAGGGGCCGAACTCGGTTACTCTCGTCCTGGGGGTTGACCCGGCATCATATAGCCTCATCAAGAGGCAGGGTTCGGGAGTCCACGTGGGACTGCGCAGGGCACTCTTTAGAGAGGGTCCTGCCGGGACCACGGAGGACAAAAAGAACCCCAACACGGTCCCAGGAAACAAACCGGGACCAACAGCCCCGGTGATGGAGGAAGGGAAGGCGGGGGTGAGTGGTGTGAATGGAGGAGAAGGGGAGCCCAGGGCGCTGGCAACGGCGCCCACGGAGACCCTCCCCCCCTGCGCCGACATCCTCCTACCCACCCCACCCAAGGGCTACAACACAGTGACAGCGGCCGCCGCATCCTCCCAAGGACCGAAGGCCGCCGAAATGCAACCTCCGTCTAGTGGGAGCATTCCCAGGGCAGTAATGTCAAGGGGAAGGCGGACCACGGCGGAGGCGACAAGAAGGACCGGGCTTCTGGGGGTGCAAATGGGGAGCCAACGCACCCTGACACACACCCTGAAGGCCGGCACCAGGGGAAGAAGAGGGACGGGCCCCGGCAAGGGCCCCCTCACAAGTAGGTACAATGGGCCCCGGCGGGGAACATAACGTACCTACTTCAAAATCCAAGCGAAACTGGACCACATCTGGCACCAACAAGGTATCAGAAGGTACCAGATTCTCGCAGATAAATTTGCAACATTGCAAGGCGGCAACGGACATTCTCCTGTGCCGCCTAACGATGGGGCAGACAAATATAGCCCTCATACAGGAACCTTGGATCCACAAGGAACGTGTAGGAGGGCTAACCATGGGGTGTGGCTCACTCCACTATGATGCCACATCCACAAGGCCCAGGGCCTGCATCTTCGTTAAAAAGGAGATAGCGGCCCTAAAACTTAATGAATTCTGTACAGCTGATCTTTCAGCGGTTAAGGTTAAACTTAACCTCGGTGGGAATACGTCAGAGCTGGTGGTATGCTAGGTGTACCTACCGTACGACTCCGAGGAACCTCCACCTACGAGGGAACTCAGGGCTCTGATAGATCACTGTGCTGTCAATGGTCTGCACCTGGTGATCGATTGCGATGCCAACTCGCACCACACCGCATGGGGCAGCACAAACACCAACGGTAGAAGCACAGCACTGCTGGAGTACCTCGCCACCACGGGTTTGGAGATCCTTAATTTAGGCTCCTCCCCCACCTTTGTCACCTCCCGTAGACAGGAGGTGATTGATCTGACCCTGGGCTCCGCCAAGGTGACACAGGTCATCAAACAATGGAAGGTACGGGACGAGAGCACGCTCTCGGACCACCGCCTTATCACTTTCAGACTAACAGGCGACAGAGAGGGCGGCACTGGTGAGGCTTACAGGAACCCAAAGGCCACCAACTGGGCACTCTACAGAGAGGGCCTGGAAGGGAGGCTGAAGGGGAACTGCCAGCGTCCCAGGACCGTAGGCGAAATTGAGCAAGCGGTGGAGCACCTGAGTTCCACCATTACTCAAGCCTACGAGGCTGCCTGCCCGGCCAGAACCCGAAACAGTGGCAAAAGGGTCCCCTGGTGGAACAAGAAATTGGACCAAGCCAGGAAGGACACCCGTAAACTACTGAATAAAGCCACGAAGGCCAACACGGAGCTAGCTTGGGACAACTACAAAAAGTCCCAGCAAGCTTACAAAAAGTTAATAAGAACCAGCAAGAGGACGGCCTGGAAGACCTTCTGCAAAGAAACCGAAGCACTACCTGTAGTTGCCAGGTTAAGGAAGGTCTTCACGATAGGCCCCTCACCGAGGTTGGATCGTCTTAGACTCCCAAACGGAAGTCTGACGAACAACCACAAAGAAACATTAGAACACCTTATTCAAACACATTTCCCAGGCTCAGTAGCAGAGGATCGGGAGCGGCGCCGTAGCGATACCGCGCGCACCGACCCTGTTCCAGCGAACTGGGTAATGGCTGCGAAGGTGATAAACACGGACAGGGTGAGGTGGGCCATCGGCTCCTTCAAAAGATTCAAGAGCCCAGGCACTGACGGGATCTTCCCAGCACTCCTTCAAGGGGGCGGAGAGGACCTGTACAGGCGCCTGGGCCAGATCTTCAAATCCTGCCTAGCGATGGGCTACGTACCCAAAGCCTGGAGATACTCCAAGGTAGTGTTCATCCCGAAACCAGGGAAGGACAACTATGACCTTGCCAAGTCGTACAGACCCATCAGCCTTACCTCTTTCATGCTTAAAACGTTGGAGAGGCTGGTTGATAGGTACATAAGAGACGAGGTTTTGGTCAGCAATCCACTGCACCCCTCTCAACTCGCGTATCAAAACGGCAAATCCACCGATACGGCACTTCATAAACTGGTAGGTTTAATTGAAGGCGCGCTGTCGAACGGTGAATCCGCCCTCTGCATCTTCCTCGACATTGAGGGGGCGTTTGACAACACCCCTCACGATGCTATACAGGAAGCTGTGAGGAGATATAACATTAAGGATTCCGTCGTAAGATGGATCCACAACATGCTGACGAATAGAATAGCCACAGCAAGCCTGGGAGAAGAGACGGTGAGGGCCGACGTCGCGAGGGGCTGCCCGCAGGGAGGAGTCCTGTCCCCCCTGCTGTGGACCCTCGTGGTTGACGAACTCATACGAACACTCACCACGGAAGGCTTTGAGGTTCAGGGTTATGCTGACGACCTTTCTATTACGGTCAGAGGCAGACACCCGCTGGATTTAGCGAGGAGACTGCAAAAGGCCATCACACTCGTGGAATCCTGGTGTCGATCACACTCGCTCTCGGTCAATCCGAGCAAATCGGAGTTGGTCCTATTCACAAAGAGACGACGCTTTTACTTTAAGGCTCCTCATCTTTTTGGGACGCAACTACAACTCACAGATGAGATAAAATATCTAGGTGTAATACTAGATAAAAAACTCACCTGGAAGAACCACGTGAACAGGCAGACCCAGAAAGCAATCAGCATCTACTGGGCCTGCCGCAGAATGTTTGGCCCCACATGGGGACTCAAACCAAGGATGGTCAGGTGGATATACCAGGCCATCCTTGAACCTGTCATAACATACGCCTCGATTGTGTGGTGGACCTCCATGAAGAGGGGAGCACACAGAAGGGCTATAGAAACAATATACTGAATAGCGTTGCTGGGGATAACAGGTGCACTCCCCACCACGCCTACTATGGCAATGGGTGCGCTGCTCGATATCAAGCCACCCCATCTAACAGTGATGGCAACGGCTTGGAGAGCGGCCATCCGCCTCCATCAAGCTGAAGAATGGTCCCCGGCGAGCGGCGGGCACACCGAGATCGTCAGAGATCTGGGTTCGGAGTCAATTCTGACCCAAGGTGGAGACCGCTGCAAGACGGAGTACCTCTTCAGACGAGAATATGATTTAATCGTCCCAGACAGGGAGAAATGGCTGGAGAACCCAAACGGCATTCTGACGTCGGGGGGGCTGGTCTGGTTCACAGACGGCTCCAAGACCGGATCTGGCACCGGAGCCGGGATTGCGGGGGAGAGCCCAAGGGTCGAAATGACCCTCAAACTGGGCCACCACGTTACAGTCTTCCAAGCAGAAGTGTTTGCCATCTGGGCTTGCGCTAAATATAATTTGGAAAGGGCCCACTCAGGAAAATACATCTGTATCTGCAGTGACAGCCTAGCCGCGCTTAGAGCCCTCCACAAAGTGGAAATTGGGTCGAAGCTAGTCAAGGACTGTGCACTGACTTTGAGACAGCTATCTCTGAACAACAGAGTAAAGCTGCTATGGGTACCAGGTCACGCTGGTATCCCAGGCAACGAGAGGGCCAACGAACTGGCACGACTGGGGGCGACAGGCTCCCAGCCATGCCATGAGTACCCCATTGCCGTCTCAACCTATACGTTGAAAGACCTGGCTAAGGACTGGTTAAACCAGGAATTCACCAGGCTCTGGCATAACGCAAACGGCATGAGACACACGAGGGCCCTACTTGAGGGGCCGTCACAAAAGCTCGGTGACACCTTAATCCACCTGGACAGGGCGCAACTGCGCGTGCTCTTGGGCCTAGTGACAGGACACTGGTACACGAGGAAACACCTCGCGCGCATGGGACTCACCGAGGAGTGGACATGCCCGAGGTGCGAGGAGGAGGACGAAACACCTCTCCACGTACTCCTAAGATGCAGGGAACTAAGGGCCCTTAGAGGATCAATCCTGGGGACCATGGAACCCTCATCATTAAGCATTTCGGCTGACCTGGTGCCGGTGCTTCTAAATCTTGCAAGAGAAGCCCAGCTACCAAGGTACAGCCAGTAAGGAGGCGGCCTAGCGGCCCGGGTACAATGGTCCCCAAGGACTGAGTGCCCGGCTAGCCTCACCCACAATAATAATAATAATAATAATAATATTACATATCTAATGAAGATCCAGTAATAATGATATTGCTATTTACTGTATATTACATATCTAATGCAGATATAGTAATAATGATATTTTTATTAAATGTACATTGATCTGTATTAGGGAATCAGTATATTACATTATATCTAATGCAGATATAGTAGCAATGATATTGTTACTAAATGTACATTGATCTGTACGAAGGAATCAGTATATTACGTTATTTCTAATGCAGATATAGTAATAATGATATTGTTATTGAATGTACATTGCTCTGTATTAGGGAATCAGTATATTACATTATATCTAATGAAGTTATAGCAATAATGATATTGTTATTGAATGTATATTACATATCTGATGCCGACATAGTAATAATGATATTGTTATTAAATGTATATTATATATCTAACGCAGATATAGTAATAATTGTATTGTTATTAAATGTACATCGACCTGCAGGAAGGTATCAAGATATTACATTATATCTGATGAAGATATAGTAATAATGATATATATATTAAATGTACATTGATCTGTATTAGCGAATCAGTGTATTACATTATACCTAATGAAGATATAGTAATAATGGTATTGTTATTAAATGTATAGTACACATCTAATGCAGATACAGTAATAATGATATGGTTATTCAATGTATATTACATATCTAATGCACATATAGTAATAATCATATTGTTATTAAATGTACATTGATCTGTACGAAGCAATCAGTATATTACAATATTTGTAACTTAGATATAGTAATAATGATATTGTTATTAAATGTATATTACATATCTAATGCAGATATAGTAATAATGATATTTATATTAAATGTACATTGAACTGTATTAGCGAATCAGTATATTCCATTACATCTAATGCTGATATATTAATAATGATATTGTTATTACATGTACATTACATATCTAATGCACATAGAGTAATGATGATGTTCTTATTAAATGTACACTGATCTGTAGGAAGGCATCAGTATATTACATTATATGTAGTGTAGGTACAGTAATAATGATATTGTTGATAAATGTACATTGATCTGTAGTAAGGAGTCAGTATATTCCATTACATCTAATGTAGATATAATAATAATGATATTGTTATTGAATGTACATTGATCTCTAGTAAGGAATCAGTATATTCCATTACATCTAATGTAGATATACTAATAATGATATTGTGATTCAATGTACATTGATCTGCATGAAGTAATCAGTATATTACATTATATCTAATGAAAATATAGTAATAAAAATATTGTTATTAAATGTATATTACATATCTAATGCAGATATGGTAGTAATGATATTGTTATTAAATGTACATTGATCTGTACGAAGGAATAAGTATATCACATTATATCTAATGTAGATATGGTAATAATGATATTGTTGTTAAATGTGTATTATATATCTAATGCTGATATATTAATAATGATATTGTTATTACATGTACATTACATATCTAACGCAGATACAGTAATAATGATATTGTTATTAAATGTATATTACATATATAACGCAGATACAGTAATAATGATATTCTTGTTAAATGTTATTTGATCTGTTGGAAGGTATCAGGTTATTACATTACATCTAATGCAGATATAGTAATAATGATGTTGTTACTAAATGTACATAGATCTGCAGGAAGGTATCAGTATGTTACATTATATCTAACGAAGATATAGTAATAATGATATTGTTATTAAATGTATATTACATATCTAACGCAGATATAGTAATAATGTTATTGTTATTAAATGTATATTACATATCTAATGCAGATATAGTAATAATGATATCGTTATTAACTGTATTTTACATATGTAATGCAGATATAGTAATAAAGATATTCTTATTGAATGTATATTACATATCTAATGCAGATATAGTAATAACTATATTTTTATTAAATGTACATTGATCTGTATTAGGGAATCTATATATTACATTATATCTAATGTGGATATAGTAATAATGATATTGTTATTCAATGTACATTGTTCCGTAGTAAGGAATCAGTATATTCCGTTACATCAAATGTAGATATACTAATAATGATATTGTTATTAAATGTATATTACATATCTAATGCAGATATGGTAATAATGATATTGTTATTAAGTGTACATTGATCTGTACGAATCAATCCGTATATTACATTATTTCTAAGGTAGATATAGTAATAATGATTTTGTTATTAACTGTATATTACATATCTAATGCAGATATAGTAATAATGATATTGTTTCTAAATGTACATTGATCTGTAGGAAGGTATCAGTATATTACATTATATCTAATGTAGATATAGTTATAATGACATTGTTATTAAATGTATATTACATATCTAAAGCAGATATAGTAATAATGATATTGTTAATAAATGTACATAGATCTGTAGGAAGGTATCAGTATATTACATTATACCTAATGTAGATATAGCAATAATGATATTGTTGCTAAATGTATATTACAAATCATTTCAAAGTTCCGACGCCGTACCAACATTATAACGACAAATATCTCGGAAACGGTGCGAGCTATGGCAAAATGATGAGAGACCTTTTTTGTAGGAAATTAGATTTCCTACTATTTATCTTTTATGATATTTTTTGATCAGAAGCGTAGTTTTCGAGATATATCGAGATATTTTAAGGAAGAACAATACTTTAACATTATAAGGAAGAAGAAATACTGTGGCCCCTTTCTTTGAGGTAATGCTGCACTATTCTAAGCTGTATTCACTACTCAGAGCTGTAAATGCCATTTCCAGTGCAGCCGTGCAGATGAAGAACAAGAAGAAGAAGAAATATCTCGGAACATGTGCGTGAGTCCCCTTTCCTTGAGGTATCCCTGCAAATATCTCGGAACCGTTGTGAGCTGTCGCAAAATCGTAAGAGACCTTTTTTGTATCAAATTAAATTTCCTACTATTTATGTTCTATGACATTTTTTGATAAGATGCCTAGTTTTCGAGATATATCGAGATATTTAAAAGTTCCGAAGCCGCACCAAGATTATAAAGACAAATATCTCGGAAACGGTGCGACCGATGGCAAAATCGTAATAAACCTTCTTTGTAGGAAATCAAATTTCCTACTATTTATGTTCTATGACATTTTTTGATCAGATGCCTAGTTTTCGAGATATATCGAGATATTTAAAAGTTCCGAAGCCGCACCAACATTATAAAGACAAATATCTCGGAAACGGTGCGACCGATGGCAAAATCGTAATAAACCTTCTTTGTAGGAAATTAAATTTCCTACTATTTATGTTCTATGACATTTTTTGATCAGATGCCTAGTTTTCGAGATATATCGAGATATTTAAAAGTTCCGAAGCCGCACCAACATTATAAAGACAAATATCTCGGAAACGGTGCGACCGATGGCAAAATCGTAATAAACCTTCTTTGTAGGAAATTAAATTTCCTACTATTTATGTTTTATGACATTTTTTGATCAGATGCGTAGGTTTCGAGATATATCGAGATATTTAAAAGTTCCGAAGCCGTACCAACATTATAAGGAAGACGACACACTGTGGCCCCTTTCTTCGAGGTAACTCTGCACTATTCTAAGCTGTATTCACTATCTCCAGCTGTAAATGCCACTTCCAGCGCAGCTGTGCAGAAGAAGAACGAAAAGAAGAAGAAATGTCTCGGAATATGTGCGTGACGCCCCTTTCCTTGAGGTAAATCTGCAAATTTCTCGGAAACGGTGCGAGCTATGGCAAAATGTTGAGAGACCTTTAGTAGTGGGGCTAGGCCGGTTCTAATTCACTTGCGTCAGCATTTTTTTTGCTGACTCAGCATAAATTTGACACCCTCAGCAAAAATATGATTAATATACGTTAAATATCCACTGAGCTCCTTCGATCCGGCGTTCGAAGGAGGGGATCCGCGCACGCGCTCCACTTTGAAAAATAAGTAGGGATAGCACATACCATCGTTATAGTTCCGATCTCCCAAGAAAAATCTATACTACTTGTTTTATACTATGTAACTGTACGAATGTACGGTTACAAATTACATGGTTGCAAAATTACCCCCAATTTCTTTCTCCCGATTTTGGCGCGATGGTTGGTATTCGCTGCCACCAGTCTTGAGCGCGTTTAACGCTCACGACGATTAAAAGACGGAAAGACGAAACGTAATGTAAACGTGATGTTAGGTTTTATAAAAAATTGGATAATTAGTCTTCCGTTGGGTTCGTCAGTGCTTTGGGTCCCGTACGGGTTCCTCCTTGAAACTGTATAAGTTGGTAATCGTGGTTTTTAAAACTAAGGTGAAAGTAGCCGTTTGCAAATGAATATGACACTGTTTAAATAATGAAACTGGTTTAATTAGAAAAGAAATTGAATGTATAAAGTAAATAACAGAAAAATTGAATTTGAACTTGAATTGATTATGAAAATTTACTAAATTTAGAAAAATACCAGTTTGTGTAAAACTTGTACTCATGAACATTAACAAGATGCTTATTAATAGTTAACAAAATGAATTATTCGGAAACAACACTTTGAAATCACAAATTGAAGCGTGTATGATATTAAACCGGATACGCGAACGTGTCCCATTATTTTGCTTCTTAAATCGTTAGTTCAAAATATAGTTTAATGGAAAACTATCGGTTCCTTACCGCGAGGAGAGCACCTCGGCCGGAGACACTCTCGTAACCCCGGAAGGCTGACCGAGATGCCCCTTTTTGAAGTAAACGAAATAAAAATATTCGATATTATAACTTTGAAATACCTCGATTGGAGGGACGATCTGACGTGAGACACTCTCGTAACCCCGGAAGGCTTATCAGATCACCCGTTTTGCCAAATTGAAACTGTCGTGTTACGGAAAAGTAATAGGATCGAAGAATACCTCATTTAAAATTGGACCAAATAACTTGAGGTTTTTTTTTTATTGAGTAGTTATATCAATTTATTTATTAAGATATGTGTTTTTGTCGTTTTAAAGAATTACAATTTGTTGAAATCGTGAAAAAAAATAGTAAAAAACAATTTTTCATCTCTTTTATGTGAGCCTATAATAAGAATTTAAAATATGTCTTTCGTAGATTCAAATAAGTTGTAGGTATGCAGAAAATTTCGTCGAGATCGGCCAATGCACTTAGAAGTTACAAATAATTACAATTTTTGAACATCATAACTTTTCATTTAAAAATGTGACTAGTTATGTTCTTAGATGAAAAAGTCGCGATTTTCGAAAATTTTAATTACTTGGTAGTGCTAAATACATTGATCGATCTTGATGAAATTTTCAGTATACACATAACACACTTAAATTTACAAATGTCATATTTTAAATTTTCATTGCAAATTCACATAAAAAAGTTAATAAAAAATTGCCTTCTACTATTTTCTTTCACGATTTCAACAAATTGTAATTATTTAAAACGACAGAAGTACATATCTTAGTAAATTAATGTGTATAACTTCTCGGCGAATACGTTTTTCGATCAAACGCAATGTGTCGCGATGTACTTTTACAATCCGACTTGCCACCGTAGTAAAAGAGTTGAAGATTATTCAGTTCGAAGAATAATAAAGAAGAATAAAATTATACACTAGGCATTAAGCAATCTTCATTTAAACCCAATGAAGAATTTATTGGAAATTATGAAAAATTTAATGTACAGAAGAAAACCTGTAAACAAAAATGAGCTTCGTGAAGCAGATAAGGCATCGTGAGATAAAATCATAACGTTATAAATATTCGAATCAATGCCAAGACGCATAAAAAGGCGCGTAGAAATGTAATTGAATATTAGGTAATGCAAATTTTAATTAAATTGCAAGTATTTGCATTGAAATTAATGTTATATTAGATCCACTTAACATTGCCATGAGTTTTGTACTTATATCGCATTGCTTTACGTATGAAAAACGTTCATGTTCCTCGTTAACCTCGTACCATCGCATTCAAAGAAAAACTTATTGCCGCAAAATTCATTATTATTTTCCACTTATCACTCAATGTAACGGAATTCTACCGTGAGTTGGCATATTATTCCAATTGTAACGACCCAGACATAGGTACGTCACTGCACCGACTTATAGGGAGAGCGGTTCCCTTAGAAGGCGACTCGTATTAAGTATTAGGGATTATGGATTCGCGTGGTATGCAATTGAGGAGTAAAATCCAAACATTAATGTGCTAGAATAATGGTTTATTCTAATGAGTAAGTACTTGATAATTGAATATGCTTTTTCTCAATATAATATAAAATAATAATGTTAACGTTGATAGTACAATAAGTGCGGGCTAGAATAGGAATACAATGAGAAATTATAATAAGTTCGCCCTAGATTGGAAATACAGTGAAGAATATACGATTAGTAATTAATATACGAAAAATAGAAATTAGTAATTAGTAATAAATGATAATTAATTATAATAACGCTAACGCTAACGCGAACGCGGCTTACAAGGGAACATCGGGGACTGATACACTCCGATTTTGATGAAACTTTGCTTAAATATTTATTAGACCTGTTTATGAAGATAACTATAATTTGTTGGTGCCCGTTTTTCACATTGAGGGAGATATCAACCCTTTTATCCGAACCGCCCTTTCTATAT
>NW_025791321.1:0-89783 GCF_907164935.1 Osmia bicornis bicornis
TCTTGATTTAGATGATCTGTTTGTAATATTTCAAAAATTTGCTGGGCTCGTTGAGGTTTTTGGTGAGCTGTTCCTCCTTCTTGAGGTGCCTCTTCGTATTGTTGCAATTCAACTGTTGGTATTTCGATTTCAATGTCCTCCGCTCCAACGTTGATTGCGTATAGAAATGCTATACCATCACGATTTGTAACCACAGCGTTTCCTAGATATAGTTGTGGGTGAAGCTGTAATTTTGGGACAAAACCAGTTTTGATTCCAGTGTTTGATATTTTTATAGGTATCATGGTCTTTGTCCTAGATGGTATTATTACTGCTGATTGCTTAAATGGTATTATGTTGTTGTTCACTATCAATATTGATTTAGCATAATTAATGCTGGCTCCACTGGTTTTGAAATATTCTGTGCCTAAAATTCCATCTTGTTCAATCGGTAGTTCCTCGATGATGTGGAATATGGATTCTGTCTCCAGTATTTTTATTTTGACGTATCCTGTTGTGTAAATAGAGCTTTTAGTTATCCCGTTTAGTTGGAATATTATATCTGTATTTATGACTATTTCTTTTGAAATTGCTTGCTTTTTAATTATATTAATATCTGATCCCGTGTCGACCATGAATAAAGCCTTTTGACTCTTAAAATCATTGCTTAATAGTTCAACACTAGGGGATTTATTTATTTCTCCTAAGTTTAGGTACAAATTTGCCTTCTTACGTACCTGTTGTACTTGAGGAGCCTGCTGGAGTCTCTGATTCCTGACTCGCTCTTGATATGCTTTTTTTCGACATTCCTGAACTGTATGGCCGATATTTTGGCAGAATTCACAAATTGGAGGTCTTGTTTGTGTCCAATTTCGACCTTGTCTTTGTGTAGGCTGGTTTTTATATGCCTGGGTTGGCTGCGCAAAGTTCTGAGGGACCCCCGGTCTTGCTGGTTGGTCTTTAAACCAACAGGTCTCCACGGTATGCCCGGACCTCTGGCAGTGTTGGCAGTGTTTTGTCGTCCAGCGGGCCCTTGACATTGATTGTCCTTGGAATTGCTGATTGCAGCATATACTAGCATTATGCCCATATACAAGGCAGTTTTCGCATTGATTGGTCATAGTGAATCCTTGTGATAACTTAGCCTTTGTCTGGCTTTCTAAATTTTCTGCCTCGGCTACAATTGCTGCACTGATTGCTTCGTCAAGACTATTAAAATTCTGATTTTTCATCCGGTTATATATTTCTTGTTTCAAACCGGTGAGGAAAGCTTTTATTGTATTAGTTTCCGAGGATCGGTTGTATCCCTCTATGTTATCTGGAAATTCTACTTCCTTGCAGCTTTTAATTTGTAACAGAAGTCCTGAGACGCGGCTGCCGTAGTCCACGTCTGCCACAGTTGGTCCCTGTGCGATCCCTGCCATGTCGCCGCATAGCTGCATCGAAGTGAAGAGCGG
The DNA here is from genome assembly GCF_907164935.1 of Osmia bicornis bicornis. Taxonomy (NCBI): domain Eukaryota; kingdom Metazoa; phylum Arthropoda; class Insecta; order Hymenoptera; family Megachilidae; genus Osmia; species Osmia bicornis. The sequence continues at coordinate 1,437 of NW_025791321.1, forward strand.
TGCGAACCGTGATTTTACTACGGCAATCAGTTCCTCAATAGTGTCGTAGTCTCCGTTCAGTACCACTCTTGCTGCTTGCCCGTAGAACATGTTCTTTATCAGCTGTACCAATCCATACTCAGCATTCGGAGAGATTATATTTCTCGCCTTAAAACAGCTCTTTGCAAACTGGTAGACTGGTATGTTGCGGCCGTTGAATGCTGGTACGATGTCTGCTGCATTGCGAATACTGATCGGCCGGCTTCCTTCAGTCGATTCGTTGGCTGATCCGCTGGCTGATGCGCTGGCTGGTTGATCGGCTGTTCCGTTAGGCATCTTGATTCTTGCTTATTAATATAGTATATATGTATGTGTATATGTATTATATATTTGTATTTATTATTTTTTTTTTTTTTCTATCTATTCCTGTATTTTACCTTTTATTTGTATTTGTCTGTTTCTAGGCTAACCATTAATGTCCGCAGAGATACGATTTCTCTTTACCACTCGAACAATCCCACCGCTGTCACCAAATTTTTATTCTATAACTACGTGTAACGACCCAGAGTGAGTACGTCACTGCACCGACTTGTAGGGAGAGCGGTTCCCTTAGAAGGCGACTCGTATTCTGTGTTTTAGGGATTATAGGTTCGCGTGGTGTGCGGTTAAGGAGTGAAATCCAAACACTAATGTGCTAGAAACTGATTAAAATTTGTTTCTTCAAGAATAAAAGGTAAGTGGATATTAATTGAAATGTAATATATAACAAAATCGCTAGTATCACAATAAATGCAGCTAGAAATAGGAATACAATAAAAATTATAACTAGTTCGCCCTAAATTAGGAATACAGTAAGAAATATGTAATTAGTAATAGAAATTAGTAATTAGTTATTAGTAATAAATTATTGTAATTAATAATTATCAATAGCGCTAACGCGAATGCGGCGTGGTCTTCTATAACAGTCAATACTCTGCTTAATTTTCAATAATGACTATAGAAACTAAATTCCAGAGGTTTGTGCTAGACTATTAGAATCAAGTTAACCTTTCCTATGGGTCGCAATCGGTTTCTGGTTATACCAGAGCTGTGTTAATCGCAGGCCGTTCAAGGAGCTCCGCTCCTCGCTAGCTCTTTACACTTAAATGTTGGCTTAGCGTAACACAGGTGTAACACGTTCCGTACCGTAAATAGGAGGTCCACTGATCTGTAGTACTGCACGCCACCAGTGGAAGAGTAGGAAATAGCTGTAACTCGCGCTCTATCGCTACCTAAACAGTTCAGCGCAAGCTTTTCTCTACTGTTCAGAGTATTGTCTGCTTCAGACCGAGGCCTGAGAAGATCTGCATCGAAACTGTGCGGAACGCCTCTATTTATACTCAGATCTTGCTGAGTCGGCACTTTTTTCCGCATAGAGTTCTTGGGGTAGCTGGGTTTTCCCCATCAGGTGGTGGTCCAGCATCCCCGCTCTAGAATTCTACCCCACTATGTGTTCACTGGGGTTGCGCTGGCGCATGCGCGGTCAGACGTCGATAATTTATCGGTAAACTGTTTTACCGTCTGACTTATCGCCTAAACTTTTATCGATGAATTTAACAGACTCGGTTATCGACGAAAATGAACATGTTTATTACTAAAATTTTATACATTAAATATTAACAATAAAAAAATTAAATAAAATACTTTGTATGGAATATAATAAAGAAAAATAAAATAAAAATGTATTGTTTTTCTTATGGGGTCGTTACATCTGTAACGATCGCGGCAGTCAATAAAGCTAATTTTACTTTTCGACTAATAAGTCCGTAGTCACTCCACCCGATTATTCCCGCATGATATTGTGGCTGAATCAGTAATCGTCTTACGTTGTTTCAATATTAAACAAACATAAATAGTAGGAAATTTGATGTCCTACAAAAAAGGTGTCTTAACATTTTAACATAGCTTACACGGTTTCCGAGATATTTGCAGATTTACCTGAAACAAAGGGGCGTCACGCACATATTCCGAGATATTTCTTCTTCTTCATGTTCTTCTTCTGCACAGCTGCGCTGGAAGTGGCATTTACAGCTCGGAAAAGTGAATACAGCTTAGAATAGTGCAGAGTTACCTCAAAGAAAGGGGCCACAGTGCTTATTCTTCCTTATAATGTTGGTACGGCTTCGGAACTTCGAAATACCTCGATATATCTCGAAAACTACTCATCTGATCAAAAAATGTCATATAACATAAATAGTAGGAAATTTGATGTACTACAAAAAAGGTGTCGGAACATTTTACCATAGCTTGCACGGTTGCCGAGATATTTGCAGATTTACCTCAACCAAAAGGGCGTCCCGCACATATTCCGAGATATTTCTTCTTCTTCATGTTCTTCTTCTGCACAGCTGCGCTGGAAGTGGCATCTACAGCACGGAATAGTGAATACAGCTTAGTCTAATGCAGAGTTACCTCAAAGAAAGGGGCCACAGTGTTTGTTCATCCTTATAATGTCGGTGCGGCTTCGGAATTTTTAAATATCTCGATATATCTCGAAAACTACGCATCTGCTCAAAAAATGTGATAGAACGTGAATAGTAGGAAATGGAATTTCCTACAAAAAAGGTCTCTCAACATTTTGCCATAGCTCGCACCGTTTCCGAGATATCTGCAGAGATACCTCACGGAAAGGGGCATCACGCACATATTCCGAGATATTTCTTCTTCTTCTTGTTCTTCTTCTGCACAGCTGCGCTGGAAGTGGCATTTACAGCTCGGAATAGTGAATACAGCTTAGAATAGTACAGAGTTTCCTCAAAGAAAGGGGCCACGGTGTTTCTGCATCTTTATAACGTGTGTACGTGTACGAATTTCGCACTTCAAACTCGTACGAATATCTCGGTCGGGAACATGGATCGATAATCCCGTCTTCACCAAATACGTAAATGTAATCGCTGCTGCGCTGTCCAACCACCGATCCGAGCGCCCGGCAATAATAAAACTCCAAAATTCGAACGGTTACGGCATTAATGCGAAAGCAATTCAGAGAGCGATTATCAAGCGACAGCAACGACCAAGAGCTCTATCTTTACTCGAGTTTAGAGCATTTTTAATTTCAATTCAGTGCCTTGCACCGCGAAGTCTGTGAATCGTGTAATTCCAAATTAAAACACAAGTGTGATTTTTGTAGTGCTTAATTCGCGGCTCATTGTGTAAGAATTATAAGTTATACACAATTAGTGACCGCTAAGCTGTGTCGTTCATCTTCTCCTCGACGCCCACGTCTTTGAAAAGACGGAATCCACGCCTTTTCCGAAAACTCTAATTATCGCGGAGAACACATTATTTCTAATGTGAATATAGTAATAATGATATTGTTATTAAATGTACACTGATCTGTAGGAAGGTATCAGTATATGACATTATATCTAAAGAAGGTATAGTAATAATGATATTGTTATTAAATGTATATTACATATCTAATGCAGTTATAGTATTAATGATATTTTTATTAAATGCACATTGATCTGTATTAGGGAATCAGTATATTCCATTATATCTAATGTAGATATACTGATATTGTTAATGATTGAAAATAATGATATTGTTATAAAATGTCTATTACAAATCTAACGCAGATATAGTAATAGTGATATTGTAACTAAATGTACACCGATCTGTAGGAAGGTACCAGTATATTACATTATATGTAATGTAGATATAGTAATAATAATATTGTTATTAAATGTACATTGATTTGTAGGAATGTATGAGTGTATTACATCATGTCTAATGTGGACATAGTAATAATGATATTGTTATTAAATGTACACTGATCTGTAGGAAGGTATCAGTATATAACATTATATCAAATGTAGATATACTAATAATGATATTGTTATTAAATGTACAATGATCTGTAGTAACGAACCAGTATATTACATTATATCGAATGTAGATATACTAATAACGATATTGTTATTAAATGTATATTACATATCTAATGCAGATATAGTAATAATGATATTGTTATTAAATGTGTATTACATATGTAATGCAGATAGAGTAATAACGATATTGTTATTAAATGTTCCTTGATCTGTAGGAAGGTATCAAGACATTACATCTAATGTAGATATAGTAATAATGATGTTGTTATTTAACGTATATTACATATCTAATGCACACATAGTAATAATGATATTGTTATTAAATGTACATTTATCTGTATGAAGGAATCAGTATATTACATTATTTCTAATGTAGATATAGTAATAATGATATTGTTAATAATTGTACACTGTTCTGTAGGAAGGCATCAGTATATCACATTATGTCTCAGGCAGATATAGTAATAATAGTATTTTATTAAACGTACATTGATCTGTATGAAGGAATCAGTATATTACATTATTTCTAATGTAGATATAGTAATAATGATATTGTTAATAATTGTACACTGTTCTGTAGGAAGGCATCAGTATATCACATTATGTCTCAGGCAGATATAGTAATAATAGTATTTTTATTAAACGTACATTGATCTGTATTAGGGAATCAGTATATGACATTATATCTAATGAAGGTATAGTAATAATGATATTGTTATTAAATGTATATTACATATCTAATGCTGATGTAGTAATAATGATATTGTTATTAAATGTATCTTACATATCCAATGCAGATATAGTAATAATGTTATTGTTATTAAATGTACATTGATCTGTAGTAAGGAATCATTATATTCCATTACATCTAATGTAGATATACTAATAATGATATTGTTATTAAATGTATATTACATATCTAATGCAGATTCAGTAATAATGATATTGTTATTTAATGTATATTACATATCTAATGCACATATAGGAATAATGATATTATTACTAATTGTACACTGAACTGTAGGAAGGTATCAGTATATTACATTATATCTAATGTACATATACTAATAATGATATTGTTATAAAATGTCTATTACAAATCCAACGCAGATAGAGTAATAGTGATGTTGTAACTAAATGTACACTGATCTGTAGGAAGGTACCAGTATATTACATTATATGTAATGTAGATATAGTAATAATAATATTGCTATTAAATGTACATTGATCTATAGGAAGGTATGAGTGTACTACATTTTGTCTAATGCAGATATAGTAATAATGATATTGTTACTAAATGTACCTTGATCTGTAGGAAGGTATCTGTATATTACATTATATCTAATGCAGGTATACTAGTAATGATATTGTTATTAAATGTACATTGATCTGTATGAAGTAATCAGTATATTACATTATTTCTAACGTAGATATAGTAATAATGACATTCTTATCTTTATAGATATATTTCTTCTGTGCGCGTGTATGTGACTGAACTCCTCCTAAACATTTTTTGATCAGATGCGCTGTTTTCGAGATATATCGAGATATTTGAAAGTTCCGAAGCCGAACCAACATTATAAGGATGACGAAACACTGTGGCCGCTTTCTTTGAGGTAACTCTGCACTATTCTAAGCTGTCTTCACTATTCCCAGCTGTAAATGCCACTTCCTGCGCAGCTGTGCAGAAGAAGAACAAGAAGAAGAAGAAATATCTCGGAATACAGTATTGCCTCGAAATAAGCAAGTGGCTCGGGACCGAACCGTTGCTTATTTCGAGGGAGGTAGCTATTCGGCTTGACTTTGTTCTCGAAACGGGACGATAGAGAACGCGAGGTAGCGGCAAATCATAAAGTGATCGGCCGAGCAGCGATGTTATTTTTTGAACAAGGATAGAAAGCATTATATACATATATTCCATCCTTCTTCTACTAACCGATGTCACTGCTCAGTCAAGCGTGAAATGTATTACCCTAAACATCGGCTTCGCGCTTTCGTGGACCTCTCACTCATTTCTCGTACCTCTCACTTTGCGGGCGACTTCAAACAAAGAAGAGGGGATAGCGACTTGCTTATTTCGAAGTCGAGACCACTTGCTTATTACGAGGCAATACTGTATGTGCGTGACGCCCCTTTCCTTGAGGTAAATCTGCAAATATCTCAGAAACGGTGCGAGCTATGGCAAAATGGTAAGAAACCTTTGTTGTAGGAAATTAAATTTCCTACTACTTATGTTCTATGACATTTTTTGATCAGATGCGTATTTTTCGAGATATATCGAGATATTTAAAAGTTCCAAAGCCGTAGCAACATTGTAAGGAAGAAGAAACACTGTGGCCCCTTTCCTAGAGGTACCTCTGCACTATTCTAAGCTGTATTCACTATTCCCAGCTGTAAATGCCACTTCCAGCGCAGCTGTGCAGAAGAAGAACAAGAAGAAGAAGAAATATCTCGGAATATGTGCGTGACGCCCCTTTCCTTGAGGTAAACCTGCAAATATCTCGGAAACCGTGCGAGCTATGGCAAAATGTTAACAGACGTTTTATGTAGGAAATTAAATTTCCTACTTTTTATGTTGCATGACATTTTTTGATCAGATGCGTCGTTTTGGAGCTATGGCTCCAAAAAACGCAGAATTTCACTGTGAACCGTTTCCAATTTACGAAAATTATCCTTAAATAATTTTCAATGTTTATAATTAACACCCCGAACACCGGAAACACGACGTCGAAATGCCGCGTAACACGCACATCACGTTTTCATTGCTTAACAATAAATTAACACAATATTTAATCAAAAAACGACACAATAGCACTTCCGCACACATAATAAAAATGATTTTACCAAAAGACCGCGACCGCTCCCACCCCCACAAGAAACATCCCCCGTAAAATCTCCCGCATCCGTCGCGCCGGGGGGGCAAATACCGAAAGCCGCCATCGCCCCCCCCCCCCCCGCACCCTTTATGGCAGCGGATCCCTGTGACGTCGTCGCGTCCCACGTCCGCGATCTCTCCGAGCGGGATCGTACCTTTCACGATCCCGCTCGGACCTCTCCTTGAGGGCCATGACCTCCACGCAGAAGGGGGTCCCGGCCCTCCATTCTATCTCGCCGGCAAGCATCTGTCTCACGACGCCTGCCGGCGAGAGATCCTCCCTCATTTCTGACGTCGGGGCGTGGCGGGCCACCGCTAACACCAGCGTGTGCTGTGCGGCGTCCCGCGCCGCACCTCAGAGCCAACAGTGGTGGGTCCATTCCCTGTTCCTCCGGCACAGGAACTCCCCGAACACCCAGTGTCCGGAGAGCACCTGCGTGACCCGGAACGACAGGGCGCCGTGGCCGCGGTCCCGCCACTCCGCTATCATCGGCAGGACCGCCCCGACGGCGCGGGTTCCGGCGTCAGCCCCCTCTGTTAGGGATCTCTGCCACCTTTCCGCCGCGACCAGTCGGGCCTGGGTCCAGTGTTCCTCGACCGTCGGCCCCGGCGGGTCATCCCCGGCCTGGCGGAGGGCTCGCGAATACCAGTATGTACTGGATTCGATCTCCGCCTGGTACCGGAGTGAGATGAGACCAGCCAGGACCATCGGCCCCTCGTAGGAGATCGAGCAGTAGCCCCGCACGATCCTGATGGCCAGCTGGCGCTCCACCCGCCGCAGCAGAGTGCAGCTGTGCCTGCTGATCGCCAGATCGCCGGCCCATATCGGAGCCCCGTATAGAGCTATGGACCGGAAGATTTCCACGTATAGGCTGCGAACCATCACTCCCGGCCCCCCGATGTTGGGCATCAGGCGGCCAAGATTGGTCGCTACCTATTCCAATCGGGGAGCCAGGCGGTCGAAGTGAACATCGAACCGCCAGTGGCTGTTGAGATACAGACCGAGGTATCGGAGACCCCTGGAGATCACGATCCGGCACTCGTCGACCTCGAGCCAGAGCTGGGCCGAAGGGGCTACCCCACGCCGAAGCTCGAAGAACCACATGGCCTCGGTCTTGTGAGGAGCCAGCGCTAGACCCAGCGCCCGGATCGCTCTTCGCACGATGGCGACCCCCACCTCGGCACGGCGGCAGGTCCTCAACCAGTTCCGCCCGGTAGCCAGCAGGTAGTAGTCATCTGCGAATACCGTGGCCCACACCCCGAGCGGGAGGATCACCCGCAGCGCCATGTTGTACCCCACGTTCCATAAGGGGGGGCCCAGTTTGGACCCCTGGGGCACTACGCAGTCGTCCTCCCTCCAGTGCAGCGTACCGTCCCGGCCCGTGTATAGTATCCACCTGCCATCCAGGAAGGCCCCGATGATCCTCTGCAGAAACGGGGGGACGTTGTGGTGAACCAGCGTCCCCCGTATCGTCCCATGGGGCAGGGTGTTGAACGCATTTGTAACGTCCAAGGAGACGCCCAGCGCCACCCCACCCCGGGACGTGGCCGACTCGGCGAGGGTGCGCACCCGCTGGATAGCGTCGATGGTGCTGCGACCCTCGCGAAACCCGAACTGGATATCGACCAGATCGGGGCCAACGCTCGACAAGGTGGTGGACGAGGCGGTTTGCGATGACACGCTCGAAGAGCTTTCCCACCTCGTCCAACAGCACAATGGGCCGGTACGCAGAGGGAGACTCTGCGGGCCGTCCGTCCTTTCGGAGTAGGACCAGCCGCCCCTCCTTCCAAATCGAGGGGAACACCCCCTGCTCCAAAGCGGCGCTGAAGAGGCAGCACAGCCTCGGACCCAGGATGCCGGACGCGATAACCCAGGCGCGCCCGGGGATGTCGTCCGGGCCCGGGGCGGTGTCCTTGGCCCCGAGCCTTCTGACGGCATCGTCCAGCTCCTCCTCTGTGACCCCCAGGTCGGCGGACCAGGCGACGGGCTCCACCGGCCCTTGCTGGTGGCGCGGGTGCGACGTTCCCCCGTAACGGGGGAAGAGGGTGTCTATTACCCGCGTCAGCAGCTGGGGGACCAGGCTCTCCGAAACCGGGGGCGCCCGTGCGCGGTGCTTGCCCGTGACCATCCGGTAAGGGCGCACCCACGGGTACTCGTCCAGAGAGCCCCGGAGTTCCTCCCACGCCCGGGATTTCGCGTCCTTGATGGCCTGCCTCATGGCTACCACGAAGTCCTGGTACGTGCCCCTCAGCAGATCCTCCCTCGCCGGGTCGCGGACTCGAGCCCTTCGGACGCGCTGCCACTGGCGCCGGGCGTGCTGACACTCGGATCAGAGATCCGCAATATTGCCCGACCACCAGTACACCGCCCTGCGGGGGGGGGGGGCAGGCGCGGGGCCCCGGGAATGGCGGTGTCGCATATTGCGGTTATCGCCTCCCGGAACCACTGGGCCTCCCCCTCAACGTCCATGACCGGCCCGGCCGGAAGTGCTGGCCAGGCCACGGCGAGGGTTGCGGCCATCAGCATGTCCTTGTCCAGCCTCCTCAGCACCCAGCGACGCAGTGGCGGGCCACGCGCCGGCCGGGGGGTGGCGGGGAGGGAGTAGCCGAAGGTGATGTATAGATGATCACTCAGGGTCTCCCTTGCCGCAACCCTCCAATTTTGCACCATGCGCCCGGCCACAGAGGATGCCCAGCCCAGATCCACAATCGATTCCACCTGAGCCCGGACGCAGGTGCTGGCGGAGCCCCTGTTCAGGAGCAGGAGCCCCGCGCCAGCCGCCCGGAGCAGTACCGCCCCTCCTCTCGCGTCGGTCCTCGGGGACCCCCGGCTTCGGCCTTGGAGTTGAAATCCCCGAGGACCAACGTCGGCCGGGTGTGGGAGCTAACCACAAGGCTCCCCACCCGGTCCAGGAACTCCTCGAACCGCTCCAGGAACCAACTGGGCGGCGCGTACACGCCCACCACTGCTACGCCCCCCCCCCCAGTCAACGGCCACGAAACCCCGCCCCCGTGCTAAGACATCGGCGGGCGGGGGGACGTGGCGACCGCCCAGGACGATGGCGACGGAGCCCGCCGCTGCGCCGAACCAGTTGGGTCGGTCCAGTACGCGGTACGGCTCCGGCACCACCGCAACCTAAATCTGCCACTCGGCCAGGGTTTGTAGCAACAGGTCCTGCGCCCCGGCCGAGTGGTTGATGTTGGCCTGCAAGAAAGGACCCTAAGGCCCCATTGCGCGCCGGCTCCATCGCTGCCTCCACAGCTGCTCCTGCGTTGCTGGGGCCCGCTACCCCAGTGGGCGATGCAGCCGGGGACTGCTTCGCGCTCGTCTTTTTGGCGGACTTCTTCCGCCCTTTCTTCGCGGAGACCGACGGGCATCCTCTCGTCCCCATCCTGTGCCCCGCGGGTCGCCCTGAATCGGTGCACAGGGGGAACCGCGGCGGGGCCGTACAGCCACTGGCTCGATGGTCCAGATCGCCGCAGTTGAAGCTGCGGTCCGAACGATCGACCCCGCAGGGACACCGCTGCCTGACATGCCCAGTCTCTAGGCAGCGGTAGCACTGCAGGGGGCGAGCCGCTAGGGCCTCCACTCGTGCTGAGGACCAGCCGACCCTCAGCCTCCCCACGTCGACGACCTTGCTGGCTGCGGGGATGGGGCACCTCACCCAGGCCCTCCCCAGGCCACGGGGTGGGGCGCGAATCTCCCCCACCTTGACCTCCTTCGCGGTGCAGGCTCCTCCGGTTGACACCGCCGCTGCTACCTCCTCCTGGGTGACCGAATCGTCGAGCCCGATGAGGCGGATCTCGCCCATCTTAACTGGGCACGCCACCCTAACCTCATCGGACCGGCGGAACACAGTTTGGAGGCGGCTAACCAGGGCCGCCGCCTTTGCCGCCCTCTCGGTCCCGGCGATCTCCAGGACGAGAACGCCGGTGGCCGCGCGCCTGGGCCGGAGATCGGTGATGCCGATCTCCGCGAGGTCGACCTCCTGCCTGGCCCTGATCATGGCCTCACAGCAGGTGGTCTTCGCCCCCGGCGCGACCGCTAGCGTTACCGCCGAGGTTTTGGGGGGGCGGGCGAGGCGGGGCTTCTTTGTGGCCTCCTTTGTCGCCTTGCCCCCTACGGTTCCCTCCTTTCGTGCGGCGGGGGATCTGTCGTCACGGCCGTCGTCCTCCTCCCCGTCTTCTTCGCCGGCGGCGGAGGGGGGCCATCTCCACACCCTCTTTCTTCGCCGCCGCTGCCTTCTTGGCTTTGCGGCATACCACCTTGGACCACGCCTCGATCTCCTGGCGGTGGTCCTCCTGGGTTTTTGCCATCCTGTCGGCAACGAACGAGCCGGAGGAGGCGGTAGGGCGGGAAGGCGCGCGAGTCCCAGCCGCCCCCGAACCCTTTTTCTGGGGCTGCGGAGTTCGCCCGGATGTCGTGGGACCCACGCGCTGTTGCCTCTACCCCTTCCCCTGCCGTCCAGAGGCGGCTGGAGGGCGACACGCGTCGGCGCCCGCCGGAGGGCTGGGCCGGGCCCGATCCCCGACGAGCTCCCGCCGGAGGTCAGCCACGCTCCGCGGGACGAGCGCAGCAATGCCATCCATGAGCGCGGCCGTCCCCGACGCCCCGCCTCCCCCCCTTGGCGGCCGGGGCCTCGTGCTCGGTGGGGTCGTCCACGGGCCGCCCCCCTGCGGTCGCGACAAGCGCCGGTGAACGCACCGGGGCGGGGTCCTCCGTCTCCTCCAACGTGGTACCCCTCCGACAGCTCCTCTTCGGCCGCGCCTCCTGCTCCAGCGGGGACGCCGGCCGCGACGCCATCCTGGTGCCAGCGGCGGCCGGGGCTTCTACCGCCGGGGGCCTCTCGCGCAGAGCCTCCAGCTCCCGCCGCAGCGTCGCAATCTCCTCCCCTTGTGACGATATTTTGGCGTCGCGGAGCTGTAATTGAACCCTGAGCTCCTCCGTTCCGTGGTCGTCGCGGTGCCGCGCGGCCCTCAGCCCCAGCTCGTTTACGACCGCCTCCACGGCGCGGGATGCCTCCCTGAGGGCACGGACACACGTGCCCTTCAGGTTTTTGGAGCACCCCACGACCTTCTCGACCTTTACGGCGCCCTCCATGGCGCGCGCTACAAGGTCTGGCGAGGGGAGGTGGCGCACCACCCGCGCAATTTCCTCCGCCTCTCTCAGCTTCAGGGCCGACCGACTTGGCTGGCCGCAGCTTGGAGGGCTGCGCCGACGTCCAGTAGCTCCCTAGTTGCCTGGAGCTCCATCTCCTCCCCCTGTAGGCGCCGGAATTCTTTTCTTCGCGGCAAGGGCCACGTAGTCCCACAATGTATGGGGGCGTCCCCTCTTTGCCGCAGCCGAGGTGCTGGGGGACGTGGGCGGCACCGAGATCACCGACCTATCCGACTCGTCCTCGCTGTCAACCGGCTGTCGCCAGAATCCCCTATCAGAGGCAGCAGAAGAAGCCCTGCTGCCCCTGGTGGATCCCGCCGACATGGGTCGCGCCCTCCTGGCCCGAGCGGGAGCCGCGGCCCTACTGGCAGCGCCGTCTCCTCATCCCTCGCCGACCTGACCGTGTCAGGTTCCCTTGCCTGGTTTGTCATCGTTTCGTCCCGTCCTGCGTTTTGTTGTTGGTTTGTAGAATTTTCCAGGTTCGTCCCACGAGTAGGTCGGATCCTAGGTCCGCCCAGACAGAGCCGCCTTAGCTGGGTAAGGCAGATATACGCGGGGGGTCGCCAGGTACCCCGGGGTTGGTCGCTAGCGACTGGTGCACCCACCAGCCACCCCTGGTGCTAACTCCAGGGGCACCCTCCTCACCGCGTGCCGCAGCTTGGGGCTAGGGATTTTTGAAGAGATTGTCATCCTCGCAGGCCGGCCGGTTAAGGCAAGCCTACCGTTCCAGCGAAACGTGACCACTGGGTTACGGTATAATTGCTAGGGCACTCCGGGTTCGCTACCCGCACCAGATTGCCACGCAGCCTGGCCCCTGGAAAACTCAACAACGCCGCTGCAACCTTCATCGCCTTTCAGCCCTGGACCTTACCGGCATGGTAGTACCTTCCACAGTCCAAAGGCCGTAGCCCGAGAACCCCGCCGGCATCGCCCCAAATCCTCATTGAGGCCATTCCAGCGGCAGCGATCGTCCCCCTTTCAGTCGCCTTGTACGACAGGCAGGGGTTACCTTGTCTGTATTCTATCCCCCAGTCACAGGGGAGATTTTAATGGGCTTTCTTTCCCTTGGTGTTTGGTCCGCGGGAGGTATTGCTCTTACCCTCCATGCGCTCCGAAAAGTGCATGGCGAGCGTTCCCCTATCCGCCACCTGGCGACGCGCCACGTCGTGGTATCACCACCCCGCCTATCCTGGATAACCAGGTAGGTCCGTAGATCGGGAATCCAACCTAACCTAACCTTTTTTCTTTTTTTTTTTTTTTACGTGGGGGAAATCTTCGAAAGACGCCCCCAGCCCTCCTGGGGAGGAGCCGAGGGTAGTGCCGGATTTTTACCGGCTAAAACCCTCACAGTGGCCTACGCTGGGTGTTGGGGAGGGCCCCGTGACCTCTGACGAACAACACTGGGGCCCAAACACCCATGGCGCGTTGACGCCGCCTTGCTCGCGGGCTACACCCGATAACGGCACTCCTCGGGCCTCGTGCAATAGGGACCGAGGCCCCAGCCCCGGCCCCCTGCGACTCTGCGGCCCCGAATAAGTTTCGTGGGGCCGCGCGGTCGGTGTTGGGGGAGGGACGTTCGCCCCTCCCCGGTGCTCCTCTTCCGGGGTGTGACTGGTGTCCCCCCATAGAACTCCTCTTCAGGTGGAGCAGGTGCTCCCCGCTCCTCTTCCCCCCGTTGGGGGCGGTGGGCCTGGTATGTAACATCTTCACGGCCCACCGCCCCATCTCCCTCAGGTGACGCCGTCAGGGGGTCTCCCCCGACGACGCCCCGTCGTTCTTCTGCGGATGGGGTCGGCTCTGTCCGGGCCCCGCTCCGCTTCCTCCTTCAGGGCGATGACCGTCTCGCAGTAATCGGTCACCGCCCTCCACTGATTCTCGCCGGCGAGCATCTCTTTGACAAGTGCCGCCGGCGAGAGATCAACACCAACTTCGCACCGCAGGGCGTGACGGGCACACGCACACGCTGGACAGTGCTCCAGGGTATGTTGCGCGGTGTCCCGCCCCGCCCCGCAGTGATGGCATGCTGCCGTCCCCTCCGCCCGGATCCAGTGCAGAAACTCACCGAAACAACCGTGTCCGGTGAACACCTGTGTGGTCATAGACGTCACCCTTCCGTAGCCGCGGTCCCTGCATTTCTTGAACACTGGAAGGACCGCCCCGTCTACGCGCTGGGCGGTGGCGCCGCTCTCGACGAGCTCGCGTCGCCACCGACCCAGGGCTCTCTGCCGGGCCTGGCGCCTAATCCTAGCAACAGCTTCGGTCATCTATTCTAGCGGGATCCCGTCCAGACGAAGGGCACGCAGACGCCAGAAGACTTTGGCGTCACCCTCTGCCTGGAACTTGAAGGGGACAACCCCCGCCAGGGTCATCGCCGCCTCGTAGCAAACCGTGCGGTAACCTCTGATTACCCTGATGGCTATCCTACTCTCAGCCGGGCGCAGCAGTTGCAGGCTGCGCCGGGAATCCACCAGGGCGTTCACCCATATGGGCGCACCATAGTGGGGCTATGCTCCGCACGATCCCCACGTAGAGGCGGCGAACCTTCTCGTTGGGCCCCCGATATTGTGCAGTAGACGAGCAAGCGAGTGGCTTGCACTGTCTAGTCTAGGGGCCAGACGACCGAAGTGCTCCTCGAAGCGCCAGTGGCTGTCCAGGTGGAGGCCCAAGTACCTGTGGCCCTTCCCCACCTGGACGTCGACTCCACTCACATGGACCACCGACTGGGGCTGTGGCGCAACCCCACGCCGAGGCGAGTAAAACCACATCGCCTCGGTTTTGTGGGGAGCTAGCTGAATCCCCAGCCGCCGGATCCCCGCAGCAACGGCAGCAACGCCAATCTCGGCGAGGCTAGTCCTTTTCCACCCCCGACCGACGGCCAACAAGTGCGTATCATCTGCGTAGCACGTGAGGCTCACACCGGTCGGGAGCTCGACCCGCAAGACCGGGTGGTACCCCAGGTCCCAAAGTGTAGGACCTTTCGCAGAACCCTGGGGTACGCCACAGTCCATGTCCCTCTCGTGCATCTGGCCATCCCGGCCCCTGTACACAATATTCCTGTCCCGGAGGTAGTCGCCGACGATCCTCCTCATGTACGGGGCGCCTTGTGGCGTATCAACGCCCCCCTTATCGTCCCGTGAGGCAGGGTGTTGAAGGCGTTGACGATGTCTAGACTAACGCCTTACGCCACCCTGCCCCGGGACGTGGCCGAGTCGCAGCGGGAGCGCATCGACTGGATTGCGTCGATAGTGCTGCACCCCCGCCTGAAGCCATATTGCGACTCGGCCAAGTCGGGACCCTCCTGGGACAGGTGCTGGACGAGGCGGGATGTCAGAATCCGCTCGAACAACTTCCCCACCTCGTCCAACAGCACGCTGGGCCGGTAGGCCGAGCGACTGTCGGCGGGTCGCCCATCCTTCCGGATGAGGACTAGCCGACCCGTCTTCCACTGTTCTGGGAAGACTCCTTCCTTAATGCAGGCGCTGAAGAGGCGTATCAATCTTGGACCGAGGACGCGTAGAGCCTTCACCCAGGCACGGCCGGGGACGCCGTCGGGGCCCGGAGCAGTGTTTCGGGCCACCATCCGTTTAATCTCCCCGGCCAGCTCCTCCTCCGTGATCCCCAGTTCGTCGGACCAAACCAGCTCCTCGTGGTCCGGCGGGGGGCGGGTGTGTTCCCTCTCTCGTGGGAACAAAGTGTCGACTACCCGCCCCAAAACCCGGGGGTCGAGGCACTCCGTGACCGGGGGCGCCCAGGGCCCAAGCCTGCCCATCACCATTTTGTATGGGCGCCCCCATGGGTCCTTCTGGAGAGAGCCAAGGGGCTCGCCCCATGCCCGGGATTTAGATTCCTTGATGGCAGTCTGCAGGGCAGTTCCCAAAACTCGGTACTGCCCGTACAGATCCTCCTCCCTCGCTGGGTCGCGGAATGTCCTTCTTCTGCGGGCCCTTTGCCACTGGCGACGGGCTGCGAGACAATTTCGTCTCAGATCACCAATGTCGCCCGTCCACCAGTAGTCGGCCCGCCTGGGGAGGTTCTTGGCCCGCGGCATGGCGGCGTCGCACACCGCCTTCATCGCTCCCCGGAACCATTCTACCTCCTCCCCAATGTCCGCAACCGGCCCGGCAGGTGTTGGCAGCTAGGCCAGAGCGAGGGCTGCAGCCATCAGCACGTCCTCGTCCATCCTCTTCAGCGCCCACCGTAGCGGTGGTGTTCCACAGGGGCGGCGGGCGGTGGTGGTAAGGTCGAGGCGGATGTGTAGATGGTCACTAAGTGTGACCGCCTCTTCCACCAACCTCCGTCTCTGCAACACACGCGCGGCCAGGGGAGTCGCGGAAGACAAATCGACTATAGACTCACCCTGGGCACGCACGCAGGTGCTAACGGACCCCACATTGAGCAGGTGGAGTCCTAGTCCCGCCGCCCAATTTACAACCGCCCTGCCCCTCGCGTTTGTCCTACGGGAGCCCCAAAGTGACGCGTGGGCATTAAAGTCCCCGAGGACTAGCACTGGCCGGGGGGAACAACGGGAGACAAAATCCCCCACCCGGTCCCGGTATTGTTCATATTGCGCGAGAGGCCATCTGGCCGGGGCATAGAGCACCACCACCGCTATTTCACCCCACAGCACGCCGACGAACCCCCGGCCCCGTTACAGTGGGGCGGGGTGTGGGGGTACTGCGTTGCCAATAATCGCCACGGAGCCGTCCTCGTCCCCGAACCAATCTGGTCTGTCGAGGACTCGGTACGGCTCTGCGGCCACCGCCAACCCAGCCTTCCTCTCGGCCAGGGTTTGGAACAACATGTCCTGAGCCCTGGCTGAGTGGTTCAAGTTGGCCTGAAGTATAGGGCCCTTGGGCCCCATACCTAGCCCTTACGAGCCGCCTCCGCGGCATTTTTGCTCGCCGACTTGGCAGGGGGATTTTTCTTGCCCCCCATCTTCAACTCAGCAGGCTTGGTCCTTGATGCCTGTTCCTTGGGGGCTGTTCCTGCCTCTTCAACGGCACTCTTCTTCTTCCTCTGGGAGGAGCAGGGGGCACAACCTTTTGCCCCCAATCGATGCCCCGCGGGCCGCCCCAGGTCCGCAAAGAGGGGGCACCGTGGGGTGGCGCTACACTTGCTGGCCACGTGGCCCGACTCTCCGCACGCATAGCAGCGGTCGGACCTATCAGCTTCGCAAGTGCATCGCTGCCTAACATGCCCTCTTTCCAGGCAGCGATAGCACTGCATTGGCCGCGGTGGCAGCGCCTGTATTCTGGCCGAGGACCACCCGACCAGAACCCTCCCAGAGACGGATAACTTTTTGAGTGCCGCTAGAGGGCATCTCGCCCAGGCAGTCCCCATCCTTTGGGGGGAGGTGCGAATCTCCCCCATTTTAATTTCTTCAGCGGAGCAACCCCCCGCAGCGACCAACGTGGCCGCCACCTCCACCGGGGTGACCGAGTCGGCGAGACCGGTCACCCTCACCTCGCCCATTTTTATGGGGCGGGCAACCCTCACCTCGGTGCCACTGAACGCCTGGCGGAGTCGGTCAGCCAACTTGGCAGCTTTCTCCGTCCTGTCCTCCCCAGGTAACTCGAGGACCAAGCCACCGGTCCGAGCTCTTCTGGGCATCAACGCCCAGCTCCTCCAACGTTACCCACTCCCGGGCCATGAGCATGGCCTCGGCGTATGAGACCTTATCCTCGGGAGCTAGGTTGATGGTGACCGCCGCTGTACGAGGAGGGCGGAGGGCCTTCTGCCTGGCAGATTGGGCCCCTTGCCCCTTGATCGCCGGTGCGGCCCTTCTCTTCTGCCCCTTCTAGGCAACCACCTTGGAGCCCTGGGAGGGAGGGGCCTTGGCCGCTACCACCTTCTTCTCTGCTATCGCCTTCTTCTCCGCAGCTTTAGCGCGGCGGCCAACCACCGTCACCCAGGTCCCATCCGCCTTCCTCCGATGCTCCTCAACAATCCGGCCCATTCTGGCCTCCACAAATGATACCGGCTGGTCCGGAGCTGAGGGGGGCCCTGGAAACGACTCCGTGGCAGGCAGGGACTTATTCCGCACCCGCCTCTCCGCTTCCTTCCTCGATGCAGGGGGGATGGTCGCAGCCGTAGCTCCCTCCTTAACACGCTCCGCCCTCTTAGGCGGGGGCTGGACTGCTGCCATAGCGGCTTTGAACGCCGCCCTGAGCCCTGACAGACCTTTCTCGAGGAGAGCCGCAAATCCCCTCATTAGATCGGGCTCAGGGCCACCAACCTTCCCCTCCTCTTTTCCAGGTGCAGCAGCTGGGATCGGGACCTGCAGCACGGGGCATTCAGGCGGGCAAGACGGTAAGTCGAAAACTTCGACTTCGTCCTTCCTCCTCTTCCTGCCCGCCTCTTCGCCGGACAATGGCGAGTCGGGCCTCGCGACCCTCTTCGGGCCCGCGTTTACCGGCGTCTCCGTGGTCGCGACCCGGCATGGGAGTTCCGCCAGGCTTTGCTGGAGGATGCTGATCTGGACTGTCTGGGCCGCCAGCTGCTCCTCTTGGAGCTTTAGCTGGCGGCGGAGCTCGTCCAGCTCTTTCCCTGCCCTAGCGGGGGCGGCCCTAATCGCCGTCTCCGTATGGATGGCCTCCAAATGGCGTGCGGCCATCCTTAATTTCCTGACGAGCTTTCCCTTGAGGCCCTTGGAAACGCCCGCTACCCTCTCCACATCACTACAGAATTCCAGGGCCTGGGCGGCTAGGTCGGGACATGCCTGACCTCCTCCGCCACGTCCTCAGGATCGGGGAGGGACCTGCTACTTCGACTCGGCTCGGGAGGGTCCTCGGCAGGGTCTAGTACGCTCTTCTCCTCCGCGAGTTCCAGCTCCTGGCGTTGTACCTCCAGGAGCATTTGCTTCGCCGCAGCGAGATGCGAGTACACGCCGGTGGTCGGCGGACGGCCCCTCCTCTTCGCCGGCCGTCTCTCCAAGGACACAGTCGAAGCGACTGACTCGTCGGAGTCCTCGCTGTCCCGAGATGCAGCGGCATCCGAGGCCGCCGGGGAGACCCCGCCCCTTCTTCGCCCCGACCTCAGGGTAGACCATTCCGCGTCCACCCTAGAAAGTTGAACGGATAGCTGGCGCAAATCCGTCGCTCCACTAGTGCCGGGCAGCACCAGGTCCACCTCGCTAACTGCCTGTCTCACGTCCTGATTCGTAGCCATAGTCGTGTCCGTTAAATGCAGTCCAGTTTGTTTATTTGTTGATTTAGTAATTCCATCCATAATGGTCCCACGAGAGGGTCGGTCCATAGGTCCACCCGGGCAGAGCCGCCTTACCCGGGTAAGGCTAGTACACCCGGGGGGTCGCCAGGTACCCCGGGGTCGGCCGCCAGAGACTGACGCACCCATCAGCCATGCCTGGCGCTTACTCCTGGCACGCCCTGCTCACCGCGCACCGCAACTTGGGGCTAGGGATTTTTTATAGAGGTTGTCATCCTCGCGGGCCGTCCAATGAAGGCAAGCCCCCGTTCCAGCGAAACTTGACCACTGGGTTAGGGTACCATTGCTAGGGCACTCCGGGTTCGCTACCCGCACCAGACCGCCACGCAGCCTGACCCCTGGAGAACTCAACGACGCTGCAGCCACCTTTTCGCCTCTCCGACCCAGGCCTTACCGGCAAGGGAGGCCCTGCCAGGATCCGTAGATCCCACCGGCATCGCCCCGGGTCATCTGCGAGGCTACTTCGACAGCAGCAAACGTCCCCTTTCAGTCGCCTTGTACGACAGGCAGGGGTTACCGTGTCTGTATTCTATCCCCCAGTCACAGGGGAGGTTTTGATGGGTTTTCCTTCCCTTGGAGCTTGGTCCGCGGGAGCTATTTTATTTCACTCCTACCCTCCTTGCACTCCGAAAAGTGCATGGCGAGCATTCCCCTATCCGCCACCTGGGGACGTGCCACGTCGGGGTATCACCTCCCCGCCCAGTCAGTACACTGGGCCAGGTCCGTGGGTACCCCTGAAACCTTTTTTTTTTTTTTTTTTTGGTTCAGTTGGAAGAGGAAATGCGTTTGCGCACGCGCGGGTTGGTTCCCCTTTTCGTCTATTCGGCTAGAGGGGACCCGGGCAGTGTGGGACTCATGTCCGCCCCGAAAGGGCAGCCTGGCGCGTGAGGGCAAACCCAAAGAGGCTACGCCAGAAGGGAGCAACCTGGCAACCCAACCCTTAAAGGTTAAGTTTAGCCCAAGAGTAGGCCACAGCCCTGAAGTGGCGACCTAGACGGGCAGCCCAGAGTGGGCACTCCCAAGGCTGGACATACTTCCCACTAAAACCTCTCCCCTAACGTGGGCCGCCGGCACCTTTTCACTCGTTAGAATTCATAAAGGAATACCAGTGTATAATCACAACGACGCTTCGGCACTTCAACGCATTTCGCGTTATTGCGGCTGCCCGCAAAAACGCCATGCGCTAGGCACATGGGGCATCAGCGGATCCACGCCGTTGCACCTCCGATCCAGCGGTAGGACATTTTCAACCTGTACGGTAAGGCACAGGATTTTTCTTCGGCCACGACCAGGAACCGAAGTAAGCCCATTCCGGGTGGTCGCGCCATGTGTTCACCTGTTTTAACAGGGCTTGCTCTTCAGCACAGCCAGGCCCCGGGGCGAGTCCTTTCCCCGGTTGACTGTGCCACATCTTGGTAGGCTGCAATCCTCGATGACCTGTCCCATACATACTTTACACACACACACACATACGCTCATGACAAGCATAGCGCTTCGAGTAGCGCTTCGAATGCCCCAAATATGCAACGAGAAATAATGAGTAAAGAATAAATGAAAAAATAAATGAATAAATGAATGGGTGAATGAATAAATAAATAATGAATAATGAATAGGAATTAATAAGCACATGAAGCCCATGAATAGAATAGAGGAGCCCATACATTCAATAACAGCTGTCATAATAAGCATACTAAACATACGAAACGTACTGAAACTGGTTAAATCAAATCACAAATACAACGGGAAATAAATATATATATCCATCTAATGCATCTAATGCAATAGAGCAGTTAATGAATAGTTAACAGTAAAAGAAACAGTAAGCAATATGAGAACGTGAGAAACTGTGAAGTAAACATAAGTAGTATTGCACGCAAGCAGGCAGCCGAGCATATGCGAACTGGACATAAGCAAATGACCAACAAAACCTCCAAAACCTAAAACGTCAAACATACATACATACAGCCGAGCAGCCAAATAGCAGAAGAGGAATATTTAACATTCAACACTAGCGCACAATATAATCACATAAAATTGAACTCAATATAAAACATAAATTTGAGATGAAATAAACCAAGGATGTGAACCGTAAAGTAAAATAAAGTCGCCAGACAGATAGCAAATAGCAAGCCAGCCATGAGAGAAGAGAAGCAAACATAACATAACATAGAATGCTACTAATTATTATCAGAGGAAAAGGAAAATAAGGTACAGTATAAAATATAGAATATAGGGTATAACCAGAAAGTAAGCTGGGAAGAAAATAAATAGGTGAGCGTAATGTAATACTAATAATTGAAACCATTCATTGAAACTATTAAGTTACTTAAATTTACTTGCAGGAACATTTACGCGACCACAACCTCAACGTGGTTGGCAAGCGAACATGATGGAGTACAATCAATGATCAAATGAAGGCAATAAAAAACAATTAGAAATTATTGCGAGCAAATCATCAATAAAGATAAGTAGCAACATATACCTCATAATTAAAATAATAGGAAGAGACAGAACTGTTAACATCAGAAATTAACCATAGTATTAAATGTAAAATGTAACATAATCCTAGTCTATTTGCAGGAAGCCCTAACGCCAGCCAATGGAAGTGGAGGTAGAGTGTAATTAACGGATAACAGGAGAAGAGAATACCCATCTGATATAATATGATGGACGCACATGATGGGGAGCACATGAGACCTAAATCGGCATAAACCATAAGGCAGATCAAACAATTCAAATAGTTATAAATTGAGTAGATTAGATTGTTACTGGATTATAATACCGCTCCGATAAGTATGGTATTAATATTAATACTGATACAGGTAAGTCGATGCAATACAGCGCGTGGTGAAAACTAATCAATAATAAACAATCAATAATAAACCCCACATACAACCATATTACTACTAAATCATAATATAAAGGTACAAGAAAACTAAACTACACTACAATAGATCAAAATTACTATGAACATATGTGTATATATAATATGTAACGAAAACACTCCAAATATAATCAATTTAATAAGTATACCGATGTAGATAATTAATTAAACTCCTCATACCATAGTCAGTTTTAATGATGCAGTTCCGTTAAACCCCCTTTAATACCAATTAATAGAAAAGGCGTATAGGTGCTAAACCAAGCCAGACACTCCTATAAGAGAGTCATATGAGATCCACGGTCAAGAAATTCAAAGAATTTAAAGAACCATAACGCATATATGTATGTATAGAAAACCATAAAGACATTGTATCATGCAGGAAGGACTACCGCAGCGTATGCCTCCCTGAGCACCAGCCGTATTAACCAATACTGAACTAACACTTTCCAAATCAGAATCAAAATCAGAATCAGAATTGTAATTAAGAAAGGGTAATTAATGTACAAAAGATTGCATAAAGTACCGTAAGTATTCAAAATACACAGATTCACAACTGTCACAGCTGCACTAGAATTGAGTTAAACATAGTATGCAAAACATTATCCTGAGGGGGGGTGCGTAGAGCTACAAAACAGCAGTGAATAATATTATAGGAACATGGAACGTAAAACGTAACACTCAATTGAAGAAGAAGTCACTGAAACATGTCAAGTGACCAAGAATAAAAATAAGAAAAGAATAAGGATAGTGAATAGTGAACGGCGAACAATAAACCAATAAACCAATAAACCAATGTCGTTACACGTCATTCATATCTAAATTGCTAAAGGATATATGATACATCTTATAGTCTACAATTAATTGACAATGGCTGGGAGCCCAAACAACCCCCGAAAGCTTAGAAACAATGCATGATACTACAAGAGGAACTAAGGAGCTAAGAACTAAGAAACAAGAAACCAGAATCAGAATCAAACCCACCCTTCAAATATGCAAAGGGATTATAAACGCAATATACGCATATGATATAAACTCATTAATCCATCCAATCCGGATAGACTCTTCTAAATTCCATAATACAAGACCCATTAAACTAAGTCAAATAAATATAACCGCAAATATAATCGCATATATAATCATCACAGATATAACCACAGCTATAATCACAGCAGGTAAAATAAAGCAGACACATATTAATAATCTGTATCAAGTAATTTAATTCAATGCAATTCGATATGCCATATGCCATTGTTAATTACTGTGTACATTTACTTACTCAATTGTAATAATATAATGGAATAGAAAGTTAGGAAGTTATATAATAATAATGCAATACAATACAATTTAATACAGAATACTGGTTAAGTATAGCCTAACATAGCTAACTAATATAGCTGAATAACTGGACACAATCCAAGGTCCAAAATAATAATATTATAATATAACATATAATATATTCAATGCCTAAAATGGTCACAGATTGAACGCAGGCTGACCCCAATTGAACGTAGATTGAACGTAGCTTGGATGTAATAACATTAATAACATAAATAAAATAATACAATATGATCATGGTATAATACAATATAACATAATACAGCATATAATATATAATATATAATAGTAAGTAATATAAATGCACCGAATGCATAAAATGCACAAAACGGAGCTAATGATACCACATTAACAAATACACTGCAATTACACTACAATACAATACCTCCGAGCGTAGCACATTAGTATGCGCACTGCCACAGTAATCACATCCGCACGAATAAATACAAAATTTAAATTAGAAAATTCAAAATTCAATAATTTCAATAAATTCAATTGAATTAATTAATTAATTCAGTTCAATTGACACTTATCACTTAACACTTCGTATCACATCACATCATAGATGACCGATGACCATGTCAACGTCAACTAAGATAGGAAACCGGGCGAAGTAAAATAAAGAGCGCGACCATAAACCATAAAGAACATAGATACCCAGTGTTCGAATTCCCTAGTCCATACCATAATGATTATCGACCATCAAATTAACCACCAAATCATCAAATTAATCAACTAATTATACAGAATATTTAAACGTTCAAAAGCGAAAAGCGGAAATAAAAGCGAAAATACTTCAACAACTTTCAATAAATCACCGCGATGGAAACCAGAAGTAAGGTACCTAGGAAAGATAACGATAGCAAAACGCATGGTAGTAAGTAAAGCATGCAATATTGCCCGAAGATAAGCCGTAAAGCTATCCCTAGTCGGTAACCAACCGCAGCACCAGAGATATTACCAACCGCAAATATTCCATCCACCACATAATACTCGGCCGCTCGCTCCGTAGTGGTTCCGTAACGGTTATCCACAGACCAATTATCTGCCGCGCAGCAATTACCTACCGCGCGCCAGTTACCCGGTACACACAGTTATCGACTGCAAAGCCATCCATCGTGCAGCCGCGCAATCCTAGGAATCCATACTTACCAGCAAACTTATCATCAAAGATAAGTCTGATATACAGTATTTTCACGAAGGTATAAAGCACACGAACATCAAATCAAGCTTCCAGACATATCAAGATGGAGGATAAATCAGTTAGTAAAATCAATACTACGGTTATTTATTATATATAAATATGAATCATACGTTTGTAATAGGGTGGAATGAAATAAACATAAATTACATATAAATTACAAATTACAAACAATAAGGAAAAATAAAATGAAATCAAATGAATCAACCCGAATAAGATCCACAGATTGCGCAGATTGCAGGACACACTGTATTACTACATATCGCGCCGCAGAAAACAGATTATACAAAACAACAGAACAACAGAACAACAGAATCAACGGAATCAGGAATCGCCACAGAACGAAGGGCCGAATAAATAAATAGAATAAAACATTTAACTTAGACAAAATCAACCAGTAAAGTCAAACAACGTCAACAACGCATGCGATCAGGACAGTCCCGTGAGCCCAAAGTTACGTTTCGTGTGGGTCCGCCGAATCGTCAAAGGGACCTGGTAGACGAATACACGTCCCTACAGGGTTTGTGATTCGGTAAGGGCAAGGAAAGTCGAAATGAAAGTGTATCAAGTAGCGAATTGTTAAATTTTATTCAAAATCCCCATACACCTCAGTAGTGGGGCTAGGCCGGTTCTAATTCACTTGCGTCAGCATTTTTTTGCTGACTCAGCATAAATTTGACACCCTCAGCAGAAATATGATACCCCCCCACCCCCCACTCCCACCCCCACCCCTGCTTTGAACTGAAATTTGATACCTTCGGGAGTGGGGGGTGGGGGTGGGGGGGCATCATATTTCTGCTGAGGGTGTCAAATTTATGCTGAGTCAGCAAAAAAATGCTGACGCAAGTGAATTAGAACCGGCCTAGCACCCTTTTGACCTTGAACTATTTTTGGCGTCACCTATAACACTCCATGACCTTGAACTGAAATTTGACACCTACGAGACCCCCCACCCCATGACCTTGAGATAAAATCTATTTTTGGCGTCACCTATAACGCCCCACCGCACCCCTCATGACCTTGAACTGAAATTCGACACCTATGAGACCCCCATCCCCCTGGAACTATTTCTTCTTATCGGAAGACAACCACAAGACCCCCTCCCACCTTAAACGGAATTTTTCTACGTCTTGGAAATGAGGTTTTTTTGTTGACACAGCAAATCTGACGTTGCAATTCGTGACTATAGAAGGTAGGGGCAATAATGAACTGTAATTAAACACCGTCATCAATGACATCCCCATAACCTTAAACTATTTTTGCAGTTTTTATGTTGACGCAGTAAATCTGACACTGCAATTCGTGTATGTGTGGGTGCTATCATCATTAGCACAGATTGAGCCTTTTTCTCTATGTATGAGATCGAGACTTTAATAAAAATGGGTGAAAATCGGCGAGGTGTGTCATATGTAGTTGGATAATCAAAAGTGTATGAATACTTAACGCGTTTGTGAAAAGAGCGTGTCATATGTAGTTTGATAATCAGAAGTGCATGAATACTTAACGCGTTTGTGAATAAGAGAAATGGAGACCACGTTACTGCGAGAACTCGAACGCATTGCCGAATTATTGGCGCAACGGGTAATAAACATCAATACCGAAGATGAGCGTTGCGAGTGCTTGATGCAATGTGACCAATGCATTGAATTGATAGACGATCGATTACAAATGGGGGGCGATTTATCAGTCGAAGGACGGCGAGACATAGAAGCACACAAAGAAAGAATCGGTGCCTTGCGTTGGACATTGCATTGTAACAATGATCATCCTAGTGGTCAAAAGGCAATATTACTGAATGAACTTGCATGTATAGAACAACTTTTACCCCAACGTATTGCGGCCATAAGTAGTAACGACGACCGAGACGCATGTCTGGCGCAATGCAATCAATGCATTGATTTAATGATAGAACGATTGCAACTCGAAAAGGACTTATCAACTGGTTTGAAAAATAGTTTAACAGCCAGGATAGCGAGATTTAAATCGTTAAGAGCAGAGTTACACGGATCTGTAAAAATAGGTGAAGGTCAAGGGAGAACAGGTGCTGAATCACACACATCATCATCATCTCTTATCTGGGAGGACGTAGAATCAGCTTTCCATAACCGGATAACTACTGGAATTATAATCAACACCGAGCATATTGACCCACGAAACATTTTGGAAGATGCTAGAAAAATAGTATTCCAACGTCTAGCGGAAGTTTTCCAAAATCATTCATGCATAAAAGTGAATACGGTATTCTATGGAGGGTTTACCGTTAATAATAAAAACGATGTGAAAAATTTGATTGCGAAAAATAAGCAATTATTTTCTACATCGAACTTGAACGATTGGTATGACAAATACGTTGTGAATTCAACCTTAACACTGCTGGAAGAATTTCAGGAACGGGACAGCGGTTGGGCGTTATCGAAAATTCTGCATTTGATGTTAAATATCAATAAATGCAATCCAATGCACGCTGGTTGTTACACCGACATACCAAAAACAATTAAGGACAAAAGAGCGGTAGTAAATGTGGCTGTTGACGATGATACATGTTTTGTTAGATCGATAGTTGCAGCATTATACTATATCCCGTCCATGTGAATGCACATCGACCATCATCATATCCCAACTACAACACCGTTTTAAATTTGGAGGGCATCGCATTTCCAGTAACGCTTAATCAAATACCAAAATTTGAGCGTCAAAACGATGTTTCGATAAACGTTTATTTCTGGGACTTGAATATGAAAAAGTGTGTTCCGCTCCAACTTACCGCTAACAAAAGATTTCATCACGTTAACCTGCTGATGCTTGAAACCCCCAACCATAATGTGCATCACTTTGCATGGATTAAAAGTCTGTCCCGGCTTGTTTCACGCCAGCTCAGCAAAAAGGAACATAAAACTTATATTTGTGACAGGTTTGTATCACAACATTAAGATATATTTCAGTGTATACGTTTTTCTTTTGTACTAATGCAGCTACTTTGTTTATATGCAGATGTCTTCACTACTTTTGTGTGGAAGAAAAGTTATTGAAACATTCGAAGGATTGCGCGAAGATGAACGACTGTGCAATCATTCTACCGTCAAATGAGGATAATTTAATAAAGTTTGATAATTTTTGTCACCGAGAACGTCATCCATTCATCGTTTATGCCGATTTCGAATGCTTGCTTAAGAAGGTTAACGGCAGCGTCAATCAAGGACACTGCAATGCATACCAACAGCACGAAGCATACAGTGTGGGATATTATTTTCACTGTTCGTACAACGCATCGGTGTGCGAGTATCGCACGTATCGGGGTCCTGACTGTGCTGCATGGTTCGTGAATGAACTTGAGAACCTTGTAAGAAAAATTGCGCCATTATTTAATACGATTGTGCCCATGACAAATTTGACGAATGATGAAAAAGAAAATTATATGAATGCAACACATTGTTATATTTGCGAAAAACCGTTCGACATCGACGACACAAAAGTTCGAGATCATTGCCATTTCACTGGTCGTTACCGAGGACCTGCTCATCAGGGATGTAATTTAAATTATAAAAATAAACGTTTTATACCGATAGTGTTTCATAACTTATCGGGATACGATGCACATTTTGTAATAAAAGAATTAGTAACGATTATCGAAAGTTCAACATCAGTATTGCCAATTACAAAAGAAAAATATATTTCATTTTCAACGAATCTAAAACGCTACAAAATTTCGCTTCGATTTATAGATTCATTCAAATTTTTAAGTTCAAGTTTAGATAAATTGAGTTCATATTTAGAGAAAGACGATATGATGATTTTACGATCGCAATTTAATTTTTTGGATGAAATAAAATTCGATTTGCTTACACGAAAAGGCATCTTTCCATACGATTATGTTACCGACTACATGAAACTGAATGAGACAACATTGCCGACATATGAGAAATTTTATAATCAACTAAGCGACTGTGCAGTTTCACAGCAGGATTATGACCACGCGATAAAAGTCTGGCGCAGTTTTAATATAAAAACACTTGGCGAATATAGCGATTTATATTTAAAAACAGATGTTTTATTATTGGCCGACATTTTTCAAAATTTTCGAAGCAGCTGTTTGAGAAGTTACAAATTGGATCCTGCATATTACTATACTTTACCCGGTTTTACGTGGGATGCAATGCTGAAGCACACGCGTATCGAATTAGAATTATTGACAGATATCGATATGCTACTTTTCATAGAGCGCGGCATACGTGGTGGTTTAAGTCAATGTTCTAATCGATACGCAAAGGCCAATAATAAATACATGGATTCATACAATTCCGAAGAACCATCGCGATATTTAGTTTATTTCGACGTTAATAATTTGTATGGATGGGCCATGTCGCAGTATCTACCTTACGGCGAGTTTAAGTGGTTAGACGATAATGAAATTAAAACTTTTAACATTCATGCGATATCCGAAAATTCGGACATTGGATACATTTTGGAAGTCGATTTGAAATACCCGCTAGAATTACACGATAAGCATGCAGATTTACCTTTTTGCCCAATACGCGAGAAGCCTCCTAATGGCAAACACGAGAAACTACTCGCTACAGTTCAAGATAAGCAACGTTACATCATCCATTACCGCAATCTTCAACAATGCTTAAATCATGGTTTAAAAGTTTCTGTAATTCATCGCGTTTTAAAATTTAAACAATCTCCATGGCTTCGCGAATACATTAATTTAAACACGCAACTTAGAACTGTAGCTAAAAATGATTTTGAAAAGAATTTATTCAAATTAATGAATAATGCAGTCTTTGGTAAAACTATGGAGAACGTTAGAAATCATGTAGACGTTAAATTAGTCACAAAATGGGAAGGTAGATACGGGGCCGAGGCCATGATATCAAAACCAAGTTTTCATAGCAGATCAATATTTTCGGAACATTTGGTCGCAATAGAGATGCGAAAGTTGGAAATTAAATTTACAAAACCCATTTATGTTGGTATGTGTATTCTGGATATATCAAAAACATGTTTGTACGAATTCCATCATGATTATGTTTGGCCGAAATTTAAACATCTTTGTAAAATATTATACACAGACACAGACAGTCTTATATACGAACTGGAATGTGATGACATATACGATGTAATGAAACGCGATATACATCGGTTTGACACGAGCGACTATACCGAGGACAATGTTTACAGTATGCCACGAGTAAATAAAAAAGTACCGGGATTAATTAAGGATGAAAATAATGGGTGTATAATGACTGAGTTTGTCGGACTTCGGTCGAAAATGTATGCTTTGCGCGTAGAGGGCAAACGGGACACGAAAAAAGTGAAGGGTGTCAAAAGTAACGTAATTAGGAAAACTATTTCCTTCGATGATTATATACGTTGCTTGTATGATCGTTTAGAAGTGCATCGTGAACAGAGATGTATTCGTTCAAAATTGCACAATGTATATTCTATATGTGAAGAAAAGAAGGTGCTTAGTCCTTACGATGATAAACGATTCATAATTCCACAATCCACAAGAACATTGCCTTGGGGACATTATAAAATAAATAATTATTCGTAAAAACATAATTTATTCTTTGCTCCACGAGCAAAATATTACTAATTTCCAAGTATCTTTATAAGCCTGTAGGGTTTCGAACTCATGCAAACCTTGCAATTTCATGAGAGAGAGACCGGAGTTCTTACTCATCTCAACGTGATCACCGACCTTGTACTTGGCCGGAGCTGCAATCTTTATGTTAGAATATACGGACGATAAGAGTTTGTCCGCATGTTCTGGTATTACGTCGACGGGACGCATTCTATTGTTATAATCTGAGACCAGCGCCGGTAAGACGGTTGTCCATGTTGAAAAATTGTCGATGTAGGACTACTCGTCGCTATGCTCCTGGCAAACCTGGTGGGGGCATGGTGGTATATAAACTGGTCGGTTGGGTGTTGCGATTACTTTAAAAGAAACTTTGGCGTTTAATATGGATCTACCACTATTTAAGAAAGACATATTCCGATCTTGGGTGAGTAGTCCTGACATCATTCTTTTTTCTTTTTTTGTTTTTGATTTATTATTCCGTTTTCTTGTGATGCCCTTTTTCAGCGTGAAGATGGTACGCACATGGTTTACCCGGGGCACATTAATATCGCATACCGGAAGGCCGTCCGGTGGTACCGGGCCTATTTTCGACGTACCCTCCAAGAGCTATGGGAGTGGGACGAGGATCGCATCTTGAACCTTGCGCCTCTATTTCGAGAGGGGAATTAAAATTGTTTTCTTTTGTTACGGAACAAAACATACATAAAAAATAAATCATATATATTTTCTTCTTCTATGTGGTGCCTGTTTTTATTTTTATTTTTATTTTTTTCTTAAGCCTTCTGATCCCGTTCTTTAATTTTTAGTAGTACAGGATTGTTTTGGTTTTGAAGCCGGGGTTCGTTGTTCCGTTTTGTTGTGCTTCTGGTAGCTCTGCTATCTGTAGATCTGAGGGCCACGTTGTTGGGGTGGTGGTCGGTCGGTTCTGCATCTCGATGTCTTCTGGCGTGAACTGGTGACGTTTGGGTTGGTTGTCATTTCTGGCTCGTTTTTGTAGTATCGGTATCCTATTGCTGCTATTATCATAATGACAACGCTTATGGCTGATAACGAACTGTAGGTGATGTGGGCTGTGCAGGCTAGAGCACGGTTACACTAATAAGAATATAATAAGAATGTAAATTATAATAAGTATATAATAATATATAACCGTTATCGATGTAATTTAGTTTTGTTACACCCTTTCCCATACTTCCTTTAATAAGTAATAAAATATCGGAGTGAAAATAAATATATAGTAAAGATAAAATAAAAGTATTTTTTGCCACACCCTTCCCCATACTTCCTTTAGTAAGTAATAAAATATCGGAGAGAAAATAAATATATATAGTAAAGATAAAATAAAAGTATTTTTTGCCACACCCTTCCCCATACTTCCTTTAGTAAGTAATAAAATATCGGAGAGAAAATAAATATATATAGTAAAGATAAAATAAAAGTATTTCTTGCCACACCCTTCCCCATACTTCTTTTAATAATATAGTAAAGTTATAAAGATAAAATAAAAGTATATAACCATTATCAATGTAATTTATTTTTGCCACACCCTTCCCCATTCTTCTTGTAACAATATAATAAAATAAATAATATGGTAAAGTTATATAATCGTTATTACTGTCATTTATTCCTTACCTTACCCTTCCCCCTACTTCATTAATGTAATAATATGAAAATAAAATTGTAAAACCGCTAATGCGATATGAAAATAAAATTATTCAATCGTTATTCTTTGCAATGTTCAAGTTCTTGCGAACCTTGCAATTTCATGAGAGAGAGAGGCGCTCGACTCGGAGTTCTTGCAAATTTGCAATTTCGTGAGATGCTGAAAGTCTAGTGTTTGGGTGTGTTAGGATTGGAGGGGATATTTTCTCGGTGTTTTATAAACCGACGAGTTTTATCCACTATTCATTTCATTATCCGCTGCCCATTTCGCATTATTCAGTTTACGATGGCTACCGTTCCGCGACTTGAACTACTTGCCTTTAAGGCACTTATTGAACAGTATTGTAAGTAGTCTTTAACGATTACTTGTCTTGGTGTATTAATTTTATTTTTAACTAGTTGTTTGTTTGTTAAAAGCTGAAAGGTTAGGATTAGTGCCAATAAAAAGATTCATCGAAGTGCGCCAGAAGCGAGCAGACCATCGGTTCAGCCAGATGTTAATGTGGGCCGAAGGTTGGAATCCTAATCATGAAGGTTTATTCGATTTGAGGGCTCTGTTTGGCGAGGAAATAGATGAGGGCCCTATTTGGGGAGATATTGATGTGTATCACCATGTTTACCATACACGGAAAATTTAAGTGATCAATAAGTGCAATCCAATGCCGGTTGGAGGAAATTGATGTAAGTTGCCCGTCCGTTTATGTTTTTTAATTTATTAGATTTTACCTAATGCGAGTTTTATTTTGTCTGTTATAGCCACTACCTCCCAGCGAATTGTATATAATGTATTATGTATTATTGTATTATTGTATTATGTATTATTGTATTATGTATTATTGTATTATGTATTATTGTATTATGTATTATTGTATTATGTATTATTGTATTATGTATTATTGTATTATGTATTATTGTATTATGTATTATGTATTATGTATTATGTATTATTGTATTATGTATTATTGTATTATGTATTATTGTATTATGTATTATTGTATTATGTATTATTGTATTATGTATTATTGTATTATGTATTATTGTATTATGTATTATTGTATTATTGTATTATGTATTATTGTATTATGTATTATTGTATTATGTATTATTGTATTATGTATTATTGTATTATGTATTATTGTATTATGTATTATTGTATTATGTATTATTGTATTATGTATTATTGTATTATGTATTATTGTATTATGTATTATTGTATTATGTATTATTGTATTATGTATTATGTATTATGTATTATTGTATTATGTATTATTGTATTATGTATTATTGTATTATGTATTATTGTATTATGTATTATTGTATTATGTATTATTGTATTATGTATTATTGTATTATGTATTATTGTATTATGTATTATTGTATTATGTATTATGTATTATTGTATTATGTATTATTGTATTATGTATTATTGTATTATGTATTATTGTATTATGTATTATTGTATTATGTATTATTGTATTATGTATTATTGTATTATGTATTATTGTATTATGTATTATTGTATTATGTATTATTGTATTATGTATTATTGTATTATGTATTAAAAAGTATTCAAAATTATCAATATACTTTATTCTTAGACCAACCTCCTTCATTTATAAAATAACATTCCCTGTAATAAAAGTAAACACAGAATAAAGCCGAAAAATTATTTATTCATATAATCTGTATAATTACAAACATTTTTAAATATAGATTACAAAATATTATTCGCTCCTATCCATGAATTGTGCGTAGAATCAAACCCCAACCATTTGACGAAAACTTTATTCCCCTTTCGTTGTAGAACCTTCTCCACTAAGTATACATCGTGATTTTTTACTTTTTGTAGCTCATATTCATAGAACCCGCCAACCAACGGTTGTTTTTGCATATCTTGCAAGAGATACGTTACAGGATTTGTTTGTTGAATTTTAATAATTGTGAAAATTTCAGTTGTCCAATTCGGTGTATAACCCTTTGCGAATAAGGTTTTGTATTTACTAACTCGCACGTGATCACCGACCTTGTACTTGGCCGGAGCTGCAATCTTTATGTTAGAATATACGGACGATAAAAGTTTGTCCGCGTGTTCCGGTGTTACGTCGACGGGACGCATTCTAATCGTACGATGCCTTCTATTGTTATAATCTGAGACCAGCGTCGGTAAGACGGTTGTCCACGCATAGCTTCCATTATGCGTGAACTTTTTCCACATTTCGCTTTTCAACGTCCTATTCCAACGTTCTATTATCGATGCTTTCATTACACTGTGCGTAGAGTAATGATTTATATCGTATTCTTTCATAAGATTTCGGAATTTTGCATTATAAAATTCCTTCCCCTTATCCGTTTGAAGATTTTTTGGTTTTCTTCCATCATTCAAAACGTTTAAAAATGCGTCCGTAACGTTTTTTCCATTTTTCGCTTTCACTGCTACGGCCCAAGCGTATTTAGATAAGACATCGATAACGGTGAGTATGTAATTGTGGCCATTGTTGATTCGCGCATACTGTCGCATCTCTACGAGATCCGCTTGCCAGAGATCATCGTAACCCCGTACAATGACTCGTCTACGTCTAAAGTTACGTTTCGCTGGCGCATGCAACTCGTTGACCAGCTGTATCTTCTCGTCCGTGATATGATTGCTCTTCACCTTCTTCATGTTTGTAAACTAACATCATGCTTTACGAACGTG
This sequence comes from Osmia bicornis bicornis, assembly GCF_907164935.1. Lineage (NCBI taxonomy): Eukaryota > Metazoa > Arthropoda > Insecta > Hymenoptera > Megachilidae > Osmia > Osmia bicornis. The sequence continues at coordinate 35,906 of NW_025791321.1, forward strand.
TCAATTTATAATCAACCCGGCTTCTCGAAGTTCTTCGATTATAGAAACGATCTCGTTGTCATGCCCCGTATGTCCTGCGGATTTCGAGGATACGGGAAGACGTAATCTATCGACGAGCTCGTTTGGGTCATTCCAGTGCACGTAGTCCACTGCGTTATCGTTAGCCACCATATCGAACGGTATCAGATTACCTCCACGTCGCTCGTTCTTAAGCAATTTTGCAATGATATATTTATACTTGTAACCCTTGTTACTTTTCACAAGCCCTGACGAGATATGGCTGCGTCTATGAGCGTTCGACGACTTTAATATTTCCGCGTATTTGTGTAAATCAGCATCGTTGAACAAGGTGTCATCAGGCATTCTCATGAATAGTAATTCGTACAAACCAGTTGTTCCTCTGTACTTCACCCCATTAATAATCACATCGTCGTTTTTGTTTACGTCGAAAACTGAACTTCCAAGCATTAATTTGTTGCGCTGTACGTATACTCCATACACATCATCTATTTTCTTCTCACGATCGGTAAAGAGTAATTGAATGTATTTAGCTGCCAACGGCCCTAAATTTTCCGTGAAATGGCTACGTCTGTTTTCGCTAGGGTTGTCCAAAATTCGCTGCATAGAAACATTAAGATTCTCGTCGCTGTCGCCGTACGTTTCAACGGCATGTATCGATTCTTCACGATGAAAATCGGGACGATCTTTCGCCACATCCACCGTCTGTTCACTCGAAGATGTACCAGGTTCGGAATAAATGCGCGCTCTTGCAGTTTGTGCGCTTTGAGGGTTAAGAAAAGGAGTTGACGTCATTTTTTGCGGTTCTTTAATATTCAAAGTTGGGAATGTCGACTCGGATTTTATATCGATCGTGTCTGAATGTGGCGATACCGCTGACATATTCTCGATAATTCGTTCCAGCGGTTCTACCACAGGTCTCAATCGTTTTTTGATGACTCTCTCTTCGTCGATGCTCACTGATTTGATAGCTCTGCGTTTTTTGCGTATAGCATCGCTTGTTTTAGCTATAGCATTCGCAACTTTACTCGATTCTTTAATATTACTATTATCCATTGCAAAGAGAAGACGTCTACTCGCTAAGCGTTCTATCGATGGACTAAATGTTTCAGAAAACGGCAAATTCGTTAAATCCTTTTCTGTAACGGCCATGTTCCATCGAGCTGTCCTTGTCGATTATTACGAAACCATATTTCTGTTCCCAACACTGTGCGCACAATTTACAAAAGTTTTCGTACGACATGTCTGTATTTACATGATCATTATAAATGTGGTGTAGATTCGTGCCATCTTGTTTGAACACGATCAAAAGGTTGGTATTGTCGCGAATTAGGTGTTTCGGTATTCTCGCGTAAGTCTGACAGAAATAAAAACAGTCCACGCGCGAGTGCCTACCCATAGCGAAATATTCTCTTATCACGTCTTGCTTGTCGCATGCAACGTCATCGAATATAAACACCGAATCGGGCAGCGCCTCGTTCGGTGGCACGACTTCGGCATTATTTGAAAATGAAAAGTATCCGATTTCAGGAACGTTTGTCAAAATTCGTTCGAGATATTTGTACTTTGGTTGTTGCAATGATTTTGAATATACATATACGTTATTGAATCTTACACCGTTTGGGCTCTCGATCAGACTGATTACAACGTTCGTTTTACCGCAGTTCGATGGACCGCAAATTATACCACGTATCGTATTCGGCAAGAGGGGTCCGTGTCGTCGTCGACGATCGTCCATGCGTGTTGTCCTCTCGTCTAAATCGAGAATAAGGATAGACAGGGGCTGCTTTGCGAAACGCATATCGTCTATATAATAACCATATATTTAATGATTCAGCCTCTTTATAGGTTGCGGAAAAGCTGCTTGTCCGCGTCGTGAACGCGCTTTAACCGCGGCCGTAGACGAGCTTTAACCGCGATTAACCCTTTTTCTCCGCGGCGATAACGCGCTTTAACCGCGATTAACCCTTTTCTCCGCGGCGGCGGCGGCGGCGGGCGGTGGTGGCGGGCGCGCGGAATGTAATTCGTGATCGAGCCATCAAATACGCATCCAAGCAACAACGTGACCGAAAGTCTGTCTCGGCAATGCTCGCTCAATCTGTATCAGATTGCACTCGACACGTGTTTACCTGTAAACATTTCACCCTACCCCTCATGTTAACCGCGTCAGCAAGCCGTCAAAGAGGCATCCAAGCAAAACGTGACCAAAAGTCTGTCTCGACGATGCTCTCTATCTGTACCAGATTGCACATCAACACGTGTCTGCATGTAAACATGGATTTCGCCCTACTCCCTCATGTCTTTGAAATAGAAGATCATTCCTTTTGTATCTCCTATATTGGAATATGAAACACAAACGATACACATACAGTCGTTCTAGGTAAAACAACATTAAGACGCATAAAGTATATTTTTACTAAATAGATTTTATTATTTTACAGTAATGAACAAAATTAATAAATGATATTAGATGTTTCGTGTTTTAAGACAAATGTAACAATTTTTCTTTTTCGGTGGAGGTCCATCTATGTGCGTGTCATCCCCCGGCCGGTTATAATGTTCCATGCACAGCTCTTCATCTTCCTCCTTCCTTTTTTTTAACCACCATTCTTTTAATATCGATACGTTTCTCATAGCACATGCCCCATTGTGCGCGATGCATGCCATATGTTTATCCATCCAGCCATCCTGAATATGCCGGCTCTTGGTTGGCAAATTTGGTAGATCGTCATCTTTGTTCAAAACCTCTATATTGATTGGACTGACTGAAGGATAAAGTTTCTTCAGCCATTTTTCTTTCTCAATGCCCTTGACGTATACGGATCCATGAATACTATCTTTCAAACACGAAGCGGCACACTCTTGAAGGCGTGAATACGGCACGGTACCATCGTCCCATTCAAAACCGTGATGATTTTGCGTCAACCATTTTATTTGTCTTAATTCAGCTTTCGACAATTTTTTCTTAGCAAATGGTGGCGCAAAGATGAAACATTGTACACGATTCCCATTCTGGAAGATGGCAAGTTCCTTTACGAAAAACTCGTTCGTATCGCTTTTGAAGCCTTGAATGTCCACGAATGTTGGTACATTCATTTTGATTAGTTGAATTTGTGGCGAAAAATGACCGCTTTTGCTGCGGAATGATCATATAAACCCTCTTTCACTTAAGAGAGTTTGCGCACTACATTGATCAGTGGATTGTACTGCACGATACGATCGTGAATGATCAAACAGTAAGCGCTAGTATTTTCAGGAACGTTTTCACTACACTCAAAATCGATTCTTACATCGATTGTAGCGCTTTTTATCGATTCGTTCTGATGCGAGCAATCAATGACAACGAATGGGCCGTAGCCGAAAAAGAGTATCTTATCGTATAGAGCTCCGTCATCACCATTACTGCACATTGCTCCGTAATATGACTTTCTGAATTTTGCATACATGTCGTAAAGGACAGAGTATCTATTTTTATTAAAGTCAAGATTCAAATTGTCATTCGGATATGATTCCGAATTTAAATACAATCGAAAATTGGTGAGTTTGCAGTCATCAAATTTGGTGATATGTCTATTGAGCCTATTTTTTTTATCCGTTTGTAATGCAAATATTACATATCGCGGTTTTTCTAATTGCGTAGCTGCTTTAATGCTCCATGTATGTTTAGTGGTTGCTTGTAACATTGGATACTCGTATAAGTCCCAGGAACGGTAACTCATAATTATCGTTTGGCCGTTTTCAAGCATACGCAACAATGAAAGTTTGTGTCTTTCTTCGAGCGTGACATGTGGCATCCTCCACTGTACTTTGTATAGTTGCAGCGTGTATTTTGCACCATCTGTTCCATAAACAGCATTTTTGTCGTCTCGCGATCGAATCAGAATCAATTCATGATGCGCATTAATCACTATTCGTTTGTAATCTTCGCAGAAACCGAGCAGCATATTTAGAGGAACACAAAAGTCAAAATAGCCTCCTGCATTGGGTATGTCTATCCAACCAGCGTTTTCAAGCATTTTTGATTTTGTCGTTGTCAACGATACTCCATTTTTTATCATAGTTGTTATTCCAACGTTTTTACAACGATCGATCTCCACGCCGTTTAATTCATATCGAATTTCATCAAACATAAATGCTGCGCAATTCATTTCTAGTCCAACTGAAGTTCCTGCAACATTCTCATCGTTGAGAATGAGTTTTCCTTCGACGTAAAGGTAACTCTCACTAGGAAACGTGTACAAATCTTGTTGTTGAATGGGAATTCGTATTTCATCATTGTTTCCGAACGTTGTGTTGGCGTATGGGCTGTAACTATGTAATTCGATCTTTGTAATTCGATCGTCAGAAATCGGTAAACTGGCAATGTTCAATGGGTCCATCATTTTCGTTTCTTAATCACAAAACCCAACGATTGCAAAAATTGCGCGTTTTTGTCGCTCAAATCTTGCGATGTGTTCAGTTTGGAGATATTGTCCTTACTAAATGATTGTAAAGAGTCATCACCGTTTAATACATGATTATTATTCCTGCAACCGTGGTAATTGCTGCTGCTGCTGCTGCAAGTACAATTTGTGCGTTTGTGATTGAAGTTCTGGTTCCATCCATTTTCTAACGATCTTTTTAGCAACTCGTTCGACGGGGTGCCCAATAATGCATTCGGCGGATTGTTGATCGGTTGAGTTTTAGCATCTGTGTACAACAGCATTATTTCTAGTAATGTTTGGCATAAGTGCTGCTTGTTCTCTTGAAAGGCGATTAAATGAACGGATATTTAACGTATATTAAACGGTCACGTCGTCGGAGCGTTCGACGATGTGCTCTTGCGATGTGTCCGATTTGGATATATTCCCTCTACTGAATGATTGTATAATTGTTATCGTTTTTACATCATTATCCTTACTGCAGCTGCCGTAAAATGTTCAGCATGCCGTTCGAGCTGTTCAGCGAGCCGTTCGAGCCGTTCGAGCCGTTCAACGGAAAGCCGTTCGAGCCGTTCAGCGGGCCGTTCGAGCCATTCAGCAGGCCGTTCGAGTCGTTCAACGGCAAGCCGTTTGAGCCGTTCAACGAGCCGTTCGCGGGCCGTTCGAGCCGTTCGAACCGTTCGCTGGCCGTACGAGCCGATCGAGCCGTTCAACAGGCCATTGATTATTATGTTTATATTCATGTTATTTTTTACACCGCCTAATATGATGCCTCACTGTCACTTCTTCTCCACGGAAATTTATCAGATTATCATTTTGATCAGTAATGCGTATACTACGGTGATCAATGGTTCTCACGATAACTGGAAGATAAATGACGTTCGTAGGACTTTCTGAAATTTTATATCCTGGTGGCACGCACGGTGAAAACTCATGAATGGTATGAACACATTGACCATTGCTATACGCGCCAGTCGTAATATTACATTCGATCCTCAGCACATTTACTTTCATAATATTTACGGGTATATCCGACTCGTGCCATTGCCCCGGTGGTAATATTCGATATGTAGAAAACCCGAGAAGCGATCATATATTATTTGGTTTGGTAAAATTGATTGTGTAATCACTATATATTTCACTTTTCAAAGTGCTGTTATTTGCACGAAATAAAATGATTTTTGTCTTGTCCATTATTTTCTCTTGCAAGTATTTATTTAGCGCTTCGAGTTCGTACGAACCATCCGGTATCGTGATCTCACCATCGGCATCAAAGTAAAATTTATTGTTTGTAAAGTCAACGTTCGGTATTGTAGCCTAGTAGCCTAAAGCTACTAATTCGCCATCGATGATTGAATTTCGATCGTAAATGTGGCTCTCTTTAATATACTGAACAACTTCCGCATGCACTTTTACATCCCCGTATCCCCGAACTAATGTTACAAACTCTTTAAATTTTTGCTCCACCGAATACAGTGTATCGTATAATGCATTATGCATTTCAATTATACAATCATTTAAAATTATCATTTTCTCAAACGTTTTCCTCATCATACACATATATATATCTTTGTTGAACAATTTAACAACTTTTTCACCATATAGCACTCCAAATTCAACGCCTACATCGTTAAAGTTAATATTGTCACGTGTATCTGTTGCATCTTCAAAGAAGCTGCGCACGTTGTCTGCTTCAGCTACAATCAGTGACCACGTAACTATGCTCAGCTCCAGCTGGTTGTTGCGGTTGTCCGATAATATGAGTTGGAGATAAAACTTGTTGCCGAATATATTTATTCCAATTTCCAAATGCTTCGTACAAGAATCTGTCAACGGATATTTTCGACCCAAAATTTGACATGGTTGTTGGGGTTTGATTCTAGAACAAATAAACGCCATTTAAGTATGTTATTAGGACAAAGAAATACCTTATTCCAGCTTTAAATGGAATATGTTTCGAACACTTACTTTACATCATCCTGATGTTTTGTTATTTTTCTGCGTGTCTCATCTTCGATAGAACTTGGGTGTTTCCTTTTGCAAAAAATCTCCTTGAAACTTTGAGAATACATATTTCACTTTTCACAATACAATCTCGCGAACGATGCACTTGCGGTGATGGTCAATTTGGTTTTGAGTATGCTTGAAACTTTAGCAAAACCCCTACCTTCTATAGTCACAAATTGCAACGTCAGATTTGCTGCGACAACAAAAAACCTCATTTTCAGAGACGTAGAAAAATTCCGTTTAAGGTGGGAGGGGGTCTTGTGGTTGTCTTCCGATAAGAAGAAATAGTTCCAGGGGGATGGGGGTCTCATAGGTGTCGAATTTCAGTTCAAGGTCATGAGGGGTGCGGTGGGGGCGTTATAGGTGACGCCAAAAATAGATTTTATCTCAAGGTCATGGGGTGGGGGGTCTTGTGGGTGTCAAATTTCAGTTCAAGGTCATGGAGTGTTATAGGTGACGCCAAAAATAGTGCAAGGTCAAAAGGGTGCTAGGCCGGTTCTAATTCACTTGCGTCAGCATTTTTTTTGCTGACTCAGCATAAATTTGACACCCTCAGCAGAAATATGATACCCCCCACCCCCACCCCCACCCCACCCCCGAAGGTATCAAATTTCAGTTCAAAGCGGGGGTGGGGGTGGGAGTGGGGGTGGGGGTGGGGGGTATCATATTTCTGCTGAGGGTGTCAAATTTATGCTGAGTCAGCAAAAAAAATGCTGACGCAAGTGAATTAGAACCGGCCTAGCCCCACTACTCACCTCCGAGGCTCGCTCGCACCAATGGTATATCTGAGCAGGTATTAGGTTATTTTGTATATTAGTATATTCGTTGATATAAAGGTTCAGGATATCGTCCGGAATCTCATGGTGATAGTTAACCTTTATAGCATCTTTGGTATTGAGCTCAGGGAGGGGAGACGGTTCCCGCGAAGTGGGACCTGGAGCTCCGACTTCGTCTCCCGATTCGGTCGTTAGGTCGATAAGTTCCGGTGACGGAGGACCCTGACGGATGGTCGGGGCCTCAGACAACGGCGAGTAGCACGGCTCGTCTAGGTTGGTGGACGAGCTTGGAGGCGGAGCGTCCAGCTCTCTTATCAGCTCGCGCACGCGGCGTTTATAGGCGGCTCGAGCTCGGTGTTTAGCCCCGCCGCGGCGTGTCCTTTTATTGGGGCGCTTAGTGCGCTTAAACTACACAGACCGCAACGTGTAATGGAATAAATCGTAAATAAATGAGCTAGTCATAAATCATCTAGTTACTCACTCGATTCTTACTCATCGCACGATATTAGCGCAATAGTGGCGTTGTACAGACGACGGTGCGCCTCCTGCGAGCGCTACCAATTCCAGGGTGAAAAGCCGGGGCGACTCCTGTGAGCGCTGCCAGGCAGGTGATAGAGGCCGGTGCGACTCCTGCGAGCGCAGCCAGGTTAGACTGTAAAAGCCGGAGCGACTCCTTTGTGCGCTGCCAGGCGGATGGAATAGTATAGAAATTGAATAAGAATGAAGTAGTGGATATAATAAAATAATAATTGAAGTACGTCGGGCCTTATTGTAGAGCACTGTAAGTAATCGGAATCGATTTAAAGGAGGGTAGTAGTCGCGAATAATTTAGGGTGTGCAAGATTCCGTACGTAGGACTGGAGGCGGAGATGTATGGTCGGAATAAAATTCACAGAGTACTATAATGGATAATTAATATAATGTAACGACTTACATATGGTTATAAGATGGTGAGACTCGTAGAGAACTACTGTAGATCACTTTTTAGGCTTGATGTGCACGAGACGAACGGCTCTGGTAAGACTACCGAGAGTGGGCCCTGGGCCCTCTATTTGTATTAGAAGGGATGCTGAGGTAAATAACTTATGGGCTTATCGGCCGTCAGCGTTCTCAGAGCTGGTCATCTTCTGGTGCTAACTCATCAGCTATCACACGAGTTTATTAGTGGCAGACGTTACTTGAGGAGCATGAGAGCGGATGTTGATTATACATAAGAAAATTCTAGGTGCTCTTCTCAGGGTTCTCTATCTACAGTGGTTCCCTTTACAAAGGTGAGTATAATGTGGCAGAGCTACCCAATATCAGTGAGTGCATCTGTATATATATATAATGTTATATCAAAGGTAAGTATATGTGTATATACGTGTAAAGCGTGGTTAATAATAGAGAAATATAAGTATAATATAACGATTAATATATGGGTGCGCGAGGAAAAAAGGTTTGTACCGCGGGGGGGGGTATTAGTATGTAACACCTCCCTCCCCGGGAGAAATAAATTTTGGGCACTATGTCCAAAATTTATTTCCCATATGAGAAGAAAATGTTATTCTAGTCGCTTTAAAGTCGCACACTCACTCCGAACAATATATTTTCAATTTCTGTAGATTGATCGCTGTTGACGAGGGACCGGCGTCTTCTAGATCAGGCTCACTGGGCTCACTATGTTTTGTTGGTGTTGCTGTTGTGGTTGCTGCTGCTGTTGTGTCCCGTGATGGACTGCGACTCAGGTGGATAAGGAGATGCGTGATGGATGAGAATATCGCACCCAGTATATGGAGACTACAGCCATATACCGAGTGTAACGTGTATCCGTTTATTAAGGTGTCTATTAATGCTTTAAGAAATTTGAAGATAATGAAGAGTGCGAGAATTGCAGCGCTTATTGATCCAAATTCAGTGAATCCATTCCATATCTTGCCAATTGCGGATTTTGCTATCTTTTCTATAGAATGCTCGTCGAGCAGATCGACGAATGAGATGGAGCTTGATGATATACCCGAGTTGGTGACTCCTCGTGCGATTTCATGGATGACGGCAGGTTTTTCAGCAGGAAACATAATGTGATCACGTAGACGTTGTAGTTCTGATTGCGAATAAATGCCGCTAGTAGCTAGTGACGTTGGCGTTAAATAATTCCAATTTAATTGAGAAATTGGTTTTGTTTTCTGCGGAGCTGCGGTGATCAGTGGGGACGGTGTTAGTTTAACCCACTGTTCATCTACCTTGTAGATCGTTGGTATCAATGGGTTGCATTGACGTTTGGTGCCAAATCTCGTCGGAATTCTTGTTTTTGGTGCCAGGAAGTAGGTTTCGTTGTTGTGTATCACTGGTAATTCATTGTAGCATTCCTCAGTCTTCCTTACTTTGACGTTTGCGGGGATGCATTGGAGGATGTGGATGACTTCGCCGGCGTTAACAGCTATGTAGCCGGGTTTCTTTGTAACTATGTACGCGAATTCTTCCGGGACAAGAGTGACTAATGAAAGCGCATTTCTTAAAATTTGGTTCTCGGCTTCACATTTTTGTAGAACGATGCTGCGGTATAATGACGTGAGCTGGTTCCTTATGTGTTTTTCAACGTAGATAAATTTTGAATTTATGTACGTAAAGATGTCTAGATTGTCAACAGGTGTTGGTTTCCGCCTGATTATGGGGTTGCCTTTACTGGTTTCGATGATGAATAGCCTTGGATGTTCGGTGGTTATAATTGAATAACCGCACATGCGGTGTTCGCCAGTTTTGGCCAAAGCGAAAGTTATCTCGCTGGTGGTGAGGCTATAAATGATGGGGTGTCGTTCCATTGATTCTTCTTCTGCTTTGTTAGCTAGTCCCTCGTAAAGGACGTCATAGGACCTCAGCTCGCACGTATCGGAAGGTAGGGGTTGCCAAAACGTATATCCAGAGTCGTAATCGATGCATGATGCTGCGGCCAAATCGCAAACTGTCCCAGATGGTAGAATAATTTTCCCAGTACTAATTTTGATTCGTGCTGCTTGATTGCGTAGTCTAATTTCGACGGTTGCTTGTACGAAGACATTAGTCCATGTCCCGTAAGGGTCAGAGTAGGTGGTTCCTGCACAGGTTCCATCGGGACCTACTGACCCCGCGAGGTTGATAGTGCGATGCGTAGTTGAATTTGGGGAGATTCCTGCAATAAGCGAACCTCCTAGTGAGAGCGTACCTTCTTCGTGTAGGCGTTGACACGACGCCCTGCTGATTTCCTGCATATATTCCGCTAAGCCATTCTGGACGGCTGATAAATGCGAGTGCATGCCGCAGTAGTAAACAATTCTCTTTATGTTGACTTGGCATTGAGTGACGTCAGCGTGGTCGTACTCAGATAGCTGGAGTAACTGTATGTACACGTTGGTGGTCTTGATCTCGGGGCCGGGAGAACGGCATTCCTCCAGGTCTAGCAGCGAAACGGTCGTATGATTCATTGTTGGTCCTCCACAGTCGAATCCGATGAGGCTTTCCGTGGGTTGCAGTGTCATCGGCACGATGAAGACAAAGGTGAGGCAAGAATACATCCTGTGGGTAATGATCTTATTTCGCCTTTTTACATTTATTCTGGTGAATGATTTTATCTTTATTCTTAATCCTAATTTTTATGTTACGCGGAGGTAAAACTTCCAAAATCTGATGTGGGCCATGGTATTGATTGTCTAACTTGCTAGTTGGTTCTTTTAGTACGTAAACCCATTCACCTGGGTGGAATTCTTGAACATTTAGTCTAGCGTCGTAACATCTTTTGGATCTCTCCTTAGCCTGTATCAGATTTTGGCGTGCTTTATCTTGAATTTCACTTAACGTTTCGAATAAATTGTTTAAATATTCAAAATAAGTGATCCCTATTCGATTGTCAAGTTCCGGTTCCGAACTCGGAATTCTAGCGGTTCTGCCAAATACTAATTCGTGTGGGGTATAATGGGTTCCCTCATGAACGCTCGTATTATAAGAAAACATAGCAAGGTCAAGCCAAGTATCCCATTCTCTGCCCTTATTGGTCTGTACCTTCAAATATTCGGTTAAAACATGATGAGATCTTTCAAGGGAGCCATTAGATTGTGGTCTATACGCGGTAGTCTTACACTGCTTGATATTGAATCGCTTTGCAAGATAGTTTATCACGGAAGAAATCAGGTTGGGTCCCTGATCGGTTAGTATGACCTTCGGGGCTCCAAATGCACAAATTAATCGTTTCAAAATTTGGTCGGCAATAGTAATTGAATATGTGTTTTTAAGGGGTACAGCAATGGAGTACTTGGTAAGCAGGTCCTGCATTGTTAGTATGTACATATTCCCATTAGGAGTTATCGGGAGAGGACCCATTATGTCGATCGCTACCTTATCAAAGGCGCGGCCCGGTGTATCTGTGATAACCATCGGTTGCCTTGTTTTTACACGCGTCAATTTCTTTAGTTGGCAAATTTTGCAAGACTGGACGTATTGTTGAACTTGATTTTTCATACCGGGCCAAGTATATTTTTGGCGAATTCTTTCTAGCGTTTTTATAATTCCTTTGTGTCCGTTAATTACAGAATCATGAGTTTCAGCTATAATTTTCTGTCTTTGGTCAGTTGGAGGAACTCGAATACTGCCCAAGCAATACGTAACTATAATACGATAATCTTTCAACAATTCTCTTAATCTCTTATCTACGAGATACCAGGAAACATCTCCAAGGGAATGAGATTCTCTAATCGAAAAGCTTTTGAGATCGAGTTCGTCCAACACGGACTTAATAATACGTAACCCGGTGAGTGCTTGAGTTGTTGTTATCGGTGCTGTCGGTCTTTCCTGTATTGGGACCGATATAATATAATGATTGCCGTTAGGTTTTACGTTGGGTGTATCCGGAAGAATGTCAGTGGGATCAGGAAGTAACCCCGCTGCTTGTAGTTCTTTAGCGCCTTCGCACGCCGGTGTGCCCTGATGAGTCAAAAATACGACAAGGTTATCCTTTTGGAGGATTAGTGGTTCCTTCGTACGAGTAAGTTTTAAAACTTCGAGCTCTGATGCAGGATCGAACAATGACTCATCTGATTCGGGTTCAGTCGCGGTATCAGTGGATTCGGATGAGTCTCGATCCTCTTCCTCGTCTTCTATATTATCACGAGGTGGCTGGTCTTCGGGATGGTAGTCATTTGAGGTTGATGGGCCTGGCTGTGTTTCCATGGATATATCAGGTTCTGTAGTTTGTCTTAGTTCTTTCTCGGGTGGTTCGAGAGACGTTGGTGATTCTGGACGTTTCCTTTTGTTAGGATTTCGATGGGATTCTGGAGATGGAGTCAAAGGTCTTGGTTCACAGTTTAATGGGTGTAATACGTCGTCGTCTGATGGAGATACGTCGATTGGTAGTATCCGTGGTTCTGGGGGATTGCGGGATAAAGCGTCCGCATTGAGATTGGTGATTCCTTGCCGATAACAAACCTCATATTCGTATTCGGATAACTTTAGTTTCCATTTCCAGAGCCTAGATGTCGGGTCTTTGATGTTATTCAGCCATACTAGGGGCTTATGATCGGTGACTACCTTAAACCTCCTTCCATATAAGTAGAGTCTGAAATGGTTGATGCTGTACACTACTGCCAAACACTCCTTTTCAATAGTCGAATACTTTTGTTCGTGCGGGTTGAGAACTCTCGACGTGTACGCGATGGGGAGGTCTTTTCCTAACTCTCCCCGGCTCAGGATACCACCTATTGCGTAGCCAGATGCATCGGTTGTTAAAATAAAAGGTCTAGTGAAGTCGGGAAACTGTAGGATGGGTGCCTTACATAGTGTATCGCGTAGGGTATCAAAGGCCTTTTGCTGGTTTTCTGTCCATTTAAATGGTCTGTCCTTCTTTAATAGATCTGTTAATGATTTTGCAATTTTGGAGTAGTTCTTTATAAATCTTCTATAGTATCCGGTGAGACCTAGGAACTGTTTAATTTGTTTTGGATTCTTGGGTAGTGGGAATTGTCGTACCGCTTCCAGCTTTTTAGGGTCGGGTTTTACACCATCTTCACCCAGGATGTGTCCTAAATATGCGACCTCTTTTCTTAAAAATTCGCATTTATTGGGTTGGAGTTTGACGTTTCCTTCTTTTAATCGTTCCATAAGTCTCGTAAATTTAATTTGGTGTTCCTGGAGTGAAGAGGCATAGACGACGAAGTCGCCCATGTATATAAACAGTTCCCAGCCCTGAAGGCCGGTAAGTAAGTTATTCATATATCTTTGGAAAGTCGCTGGGGCGTTTTTCAGTCCAAAGGGCATACGCGTAAACTCGTAGTGACCATACGGCGTTGAAAATGCGGTTTTTGGGGCGTCTCGCTCGTCCATAGGTATTTGGTGAAAACCAGAGGCTAAATCCAAAACGCTGAAATACTTTGCCAATTTATTGGAGTTACGGACCTTCGTTTCAATATAATAACGTTGTGAGTGTAAAAAGGGATGGTCCACTCGTTCCATCTGATTGTTTTATTCGAATAATCGACCTTTGCTGCATGGTCATGAAGAAAATCAGCTCCTAAGATCCCATCGTGGGAAATGCTAAAATCGTCTTGTACGACGTGGAATGGGACTGAGTACCCGAGTATGCGAAGAATGACTCGTCCTAGCGTCGGGGCTAACCCTTGACCGATTCCCCTAAGGGCTGGTCGTACGCCGGTGTCGAGGTGTATTGTAGATAGGAGTGCTGATTTCTTGATAAGACTTATTTCAGATCCTGAATCGATCATAAAGTGAGTGGTCCGTACTGTATCGGGCGTGCTGAGTTTAATCGATGGTACCGTGTTGAAATTGATATTGTTAACGTTTATTCTTTGAATAACGAGGTCAATATTCCCTCGTCTGGCGGAAGGACTTCCTCTTCCGGTTCCTCTCCCTCGGATTGTGATTTCCTCATTTCGGTCCTGGGGCTTTCCTTGTTGTTTCCTTTCAAGATTGCGTATGTCCCGCGGTTTTGTACTGGCGGGTCCCGTTCCGCGCGGTCCGGTGACGGGCCTGTCCGGTTTCCCTGAGGTGCCTGGTTCCGTTCGTATTCCTTGCGGGCTTTTAATTTCCGACATTCCTCGATGGTGTGACCGGGAGTTTTGCAGTAACGGCATGATTTTTCGAGTGGTCTGTTCCCAGAGTAGTTGTCATTACTAGGTCTACGTTCGTTGGGATTGCCGTATCTTGGATTGCACGAAGTGCTGCTTCTGTAGTTGTTATTGTCGTTGCGAGGAGTAGATCGATTTGGTGCGTACCCTCCGGGTTTCGGAGGGGTGGGACGGGTTTCCTCTGGAGACGGGAGGTTCAGAATACATCTCCAGCCACCTTGGCTTGTCGTAAAAGGCGACTAAAAAGGAACCGCGCGCGAAGCCCCTTCAGGTAGAGAACGACGTGCCCGTCGTACACGAACGCGGCTCGTCCGCAACCCTTCGGATATCGGCCGATGGCTGACTCATTGACCCAGTTCTGGCCACTACCTGCGAGCGGGTGACGCAATCCGTGCATCGCCCGTTCGCACGCGACTCCCATCCACCCAACGAGACGCTAAAACTTCACAACTGCCACGCCGGTTCTAAAATTCAAACTTTGAAAACCAAATTAATTTACGCTTTATCGCCCGAATACCTACTTCTCCCTTTGATAGAATTTTGGAAACAACCCGTATCAACTTTACTTCGCGAAAACCATTTTTTCATTACCTCTAGATCTAATTTCCATTTAATCGTCATGACAATTTTAGAGGCAGTTACGATACATAACAATTCTCATTCATAATTTCAACGTGGTTTTCAACCACAAATCATCAATTCTAGCCTCCTGATAATTTCCAGATTCTGATAATTTTGAGCTTTATTACACTTTTCAAATTTCAAATTACATTTTATTAATTTAATTAAAATTTTAATTTTTCGCACGCGCGATTTCCAAACAGCGACCTTGAATCCCGGATTGTGCTCGCGTCTCGGCTCTCCTCCGGTTGCTGAATTCGCGGCTTCTTCTTTGATCCTCTGCGCTCGCTCCTCGCAGCATACCGGGCTTGAATGTTCCCTCTCGCTGTGCCCGTTGGCAGTGGATCGAGACCGGCCGGCCTGATCCTTCTCCTCGCCGGACGACTCTTAGCGAACCACGACCCTACCCGTTCTTCTCCACAGATTCTACGACTGCATACGTACTATACGTAGCATCCCGCTAACGGTACCCTTACATACGTGTAGTATAGAATTGAATTACGTGTAGTATAGAATTGAATTACCCTTACATACGTGTAGTATAGTATCGAATCGGTACCCTCAGATACGTGTAGTACAGAATCGAATGGAATGAATCTGAATGAATGAATGAATGAATGCATGCGACAAACGACACGAGCCTACCGAGTGCTACCGCGTGCTCTCGCATGAGCATCCCCTCGTTCGAAAACTTTTCGCGTCCTCTTCCACGCTCGGAATTCGCTCATCGAGAGATTTAGCTCACCCAAATGTGTGTTGCGGTCGAAGGTGTCCAAGCGACACGGGCATCCCCCATTCGCGGGCTCTCACGAGCACTCCCTCGTTTACGTGTTACTCTTCGCACCCTCTCCTTCATCTGGAATTCGCCCACCGGATGGTTCAGCTCACTCTCACGAGTGCTGCTGTCACTGGTGTCCAGGCGACCCGGAACCCTCGCGCACCGACATTCCTCCGATCACGCGATACCTTACGTTTCCATCCCTGAATCCGGATTTCGCCCATCAAGAGGACAGCTCACTTAACCCGGTGCTGCTGCGATCCGGCCTTACCTGCCGCGAGCTCACACGACCTTCCCACGGAGACGAATTACCTTACGCGCTCTATCCTTAACCTGGAACTCGCCCATCGACCCAAAATTGTGTTGTGGCTGCAGATGTCCAGGCGATCCAGGTCGGTTCGGTACGCGTTTTAAAGGGCATTGTTGTGCGTTGGCAATGCTCTTTCGCGAGTTCACCCATGCTTGGTATTTGCCCATTAAGAGACTTAGCTGGCCCAAATGTGCGTAGCGGTCGCTGGTGTCCAGGCAACCCAAGCTTTCCTTTCGCTCGCTCTCATGCGTGCATTCCCCAGTGCGCGTAACCCATTCCAGGCCTGAAATCCGCTCATCGAGAGGCTTAGCTCACCCAAATGTGTGAAGCGGTCGCTGGTGTCCAGGCGGCTCAGGTTCTCCTTTTCTCGCAATTTTGCGAGTTCTCCTGCGTTTTCGCGACCTCTCCCAGGCTGAAATTCGCCCATTGAGAGGCGTATCTCGCCCAAATGTGCGTTGCGGCCTCTGATGACCAAGCGGTTCAGCTTATCCCATCCATTTCCTGCGTAGCAAACACACGGATAGGGAAAAACAACTCTACAAGGATAATTTTACACTGTCGGCGGTGTGTACGCACAGCGGCTGCAGGGTGCCCAGCTAATGCACTCTGTACCTTCTGTGGCTAAATGAAATCACCGTCGGCCAAAACGAGCCTGTGTCATGAGCGGAGGTGCGCTGGGATTTATCCGCGACGTTCTCGGGCGACTGAACGCCTTTAGGTCGTCCGAGTCGGTCGATGGGTAAGCAACATCGTGGCTACACAGTATGCTCTCCATCAAAGCCCTTTGAGGTTGCCGGAGGTATCTGTGGCCGATACGGAGCAAGTTTTTAGTGGGAATTGGGGTACTGTAACGATCCAACTCAGGGAAACTTGTTTTGGTATGTACCTTTGAGTCCTACACTGCCCGAGACCACTCCTAACCCGACGGGTCCCTCGCGTATATAAATGTATTTTCTTGCTGTCAAAATAGAAAAAAAAAGGTTAGGTTAGGTTAGGTTAGGTTCCACGGACCTGGCCAAGTGTATTCGCTGGGCGGGGAGGTAATACCCCGACGTGGCGCGTCCCCAGGTGACGGATAGGGGAATGCTCGCCATGCACTTTTCGGAGCGCATGGAGGGTAGGAGCGATAGCTCCCGCGAACCAAACACCAAGGGAAGGAAAGCCCATTAAAATCTCCCCTGTGACTGGGCGATAGAATACAGACAAGGTAACCCCTGCCTGTCGTACAAGGCGACTGAAAGGGGGACGATCGCTGCCGCTGGAATAGCCTCAATGAGGACTTGGGGCGATGCCGGCGGGGTCCTTGGGCTACGGCCTTTGGACTCTGGAAGGTACTACCATGCCGGTAAGGTCCAGGGCTGAAAGGCGATGAAGGTTGCAGCGGCGTCGTTGAGTTCTCCAGGGGCCAGGCTGCGTGGCAGTCTGGTGCGGGTATCGAACCCGGAGTGCCCTAGCAATTATACCGTAATCCAGTGGTCACGTTTCGCTGGAACGGTAGGCTCGCCTTAACCGGCCGGCCTGCGAGGATGACAATCTCTTCAAAAAACGCTAGCCCCAAGCTGCAGCACGCGGTGAGGAGGGTGCCCCTGGAGTTAGCACCAGGGGTGGCTGGTGGGTGCACCAGTCGCTAGCGACCAACCCCGGGGTACCTGGCGACCCCCCGCGTATATCTGCCTTACCCAGCTAAGGCGGCTCTGTCTGGGCGGACCTAGGATCCGACCTACTCGTGGGACGAACCTGGAAAATTCTACAAACCAAAAACAAAACGCAGGACGGGACGAAACGATGACAAACCAGGCAAGGGAACCTGACACGGTCAGGTCGGCGAGGGATGAGGAGACGGCGCAGCCGGGGCCCAGTAGTGCCGCCGCTCCCGCTCGGGTCGGAAGGGCGCGACCCATGTCGGCGGGATCCACCAGCGGCAGCAGGGCTTCTTCTGCTGCCTCTGATAGGGGATTCTGGCGACAGCCGGTTGACAGCGAGGAGTCGGATGGGTCGGTGATCTCGGTGCCGCCCACGACGTCCAGCACCGCGGCTGCGGCAAAGAGGGGACGCCCCCATACATCGGGGGACTACGCGGCCCTTGCCGCGAAGAAAGAAGAATTCCTGCGCCGACAGCGGGAGGAGATGGAGCTCCAGGCAACTAGGGAGCTACTGGACGTCGGCGCGGCCCCCCGCCAGCCAAGCCGTACGGCCCTGAAGCTGAGAGAGACGGAGGAAATTGCGCGGGAGGTGCGCCACTTCCCCTCGCCAGACCTTGTGGCGCGCGCCATGGAGGGCACCGTAAAGGTCGAGAAGGTCGCGGGCTGCTCCAAAAACCTGAAGGGCACGTCTGTCCGTGCCCTCTGGGAGGCATCCCGCGACGTGGAGGCGGTCGTAAACGAGCTGGGGCTGAGGGCCGCGCGGCTCCGCGACGACCACGAAACGAAGGAGCTCAGGGCCCTATTACAGCTCCGCAACGCCAAAATAGCGTCACAAGGGGAGGAGATTGCGACGCTGCGGCGGGAGCTGGAGGCTCTGCGCGAGAGGCCCCAGGCGGTAGAAGCCCCGGCCGCCCCTGGCTCCAGGAAGGCGTCGCGGCCGGCGTCCCAGCTGGAGCAGGAGGCCCGGCCGAAGAGGAGCTGTCGGAGGGCTACCACGTTGGAGGAGACAGAGGACCCCGCCCCAGGCAGCGGTGTCCCTGCGGGGTTGATCGTTCGGATCGCTGCTTCAACTGCGGCGATCTGGACCATCGAGCCAGTGGCTGTACAGCCCCGCCGCGGTGCCCCCTGTGCACCGATTCAGGGCGGCCCGCGTGGCACAGGATGGGGACCAGAGGATGCCCGTCGGTCTCCGCGAAGAAAGGGCGGAAGAAGTCCGCCAAAAAGACGAGCGCGAAGCAGTCCCCGGCTGCATCGCCCACTGGGGTAGCGGGCCCCAGCAACGCAGGAGCAGCTGTGGAAGCATCGGTGGAGCCGGCGCGCAATGGGGCCTAAGGGTCCTTTCCTGCAGGCGAACATCAACCACTCGGCCGGGGCGCAGGACCTTTTGCTACAAACCCTGGCCGAGTGGCAGATTGAGGTTGCGGTGGTGTCGGAGCCGTACCGCGTACTGGACCGACCCAACTGGTTCGGCGACGCGGCGGGCTCCGTCGCCATCGTCCTGGGGGGTCGGCACGTCCCCCCGCCCGCCGATGTCTTAGCACGGGGGCGGGGTTTCGTGGCCGTTGACTGGGGGGGCGTAGCAGTGGTGGGCGTGTACGCGCCGCCCTGCTGTTCCCTGGAGCGGTTCGAGGAGTTCCTGGACCGGGTGGGGAGCGTTGTGATTAGCTCCCACACCCGGCCGACGTTGGTCCTCGGGGATTTCAATTCCAAGGCCGAAGCCTGGGGGTCCCCCAGGACCGACGCGAGAGGAGGGGCGGTACTGCTCTGGGCGGCTGGCGCGGGGCTCCTACTCCTGAACAGGGGCTCCGCCAGCACCTGCATTTGGGCTCAGGGGGAATCCATTGTGGATCTGGGCTGGGCGTCCCGTGTGGCCGGGCGCATGGTGCAAAATTGGAGGGTGGCGGAGAGGGAGACGCTGAGTAATCATCTATACATCACCTTCGGCTACTCCCTCCGCGCCGGCCCCCGGCCGGAGCATAGCCCGCCACTGCGTCGCTGGGTGCTGAGGAGGCTGGACAAGGACATGCTGATGCCCGCAGCCCTTGCCGTGGCATGGGCAGCTCTTCCGGCCGGGCCGGTCATGGACGTTGAGGGGGAGGCCAAGTGGTTCCGGGAGGCGATGACCGCAATATGCGACACCGCCATGCCCCGGGCCCCGCGCCTGCCCCACCGGAGGGCGGTGTACTGGTGGTCGGGCGACATTGCGGATCTCCGATCCGAGTGTCCGCACGCCCGGCGCCAGTGGCAGCGCGCCCGAAGGGCTCGAGTCCGCGACCCGGCGAGGGAGGATCTGCTGAGGGGCACATACCAGGTCCTCGTGGTAGCCCTGAAGCAGGCCACCAGGGACGCGAAATCCCGGGCGTGGGAGGAGCTCCAGGGCTCTCTGGACGAGGACCCGTGGGTGCGCGCTTACCGGATGGTCATGGGCAAGCTCCGCGCACGGGCGTCCCCGGTCTCGGAGAGCCTGGACTCCCAGCTGCTGACGCGGGTAATAGACACCCTCTTCCCCCGTTCCGGGGGAACGTCGCACCAGCGCCACCAGCAAGGGCCGGCGGAGCCCGTCGCCTTCTCAGAATCGCCCGCAAATTCTCCCTCTGCGTACCGGCCCATTGCGCTGCTGGACGAGGTGGGAAAGCTCTTCGAGCGTGTCATCGCAAACCGCCTTGTCCACCACCTGTCGAGCGTTGGCCCCGATCTGGCCAACATCCAGTTCGGGTTTCGCGAGGGTCGCAGCACCATCGACTCTATCCAGCGGGTGCGCACCCTCGCCGAGTCGGCTACGTCCCGGGGTGGGGTGGCGCTGGGTGTCTCCTTGGACGTTACAAACGCGTTCAACACCCTGCCCCATGGGACGATACGGGGGGCGCTGGTTCACAACAACGTCCCCCCGTATCTGGAGAGGATCATCGGGGCCTTCCTGGATGGCAGGTGGATACTGTACACGGGCCGGGACGGTACGCTGCACTGGAGGGAGGTCGACTGCGGAGTGCCCCAGGGGTCCAAACTGGGCCCCCCCTTATGGAACGTGGGGTACACCGCGGCGCTGCGGGTGATCCTCCCGCCCGGGGTGTGGGCCACGGTATTCGCAGATTACTACCTGCTGGCCACCGGGCGGGACTGGATAAGGACCTGCCGCCGTGCCGAGGTAGGGTGTCGCCATCGTGCGAAGAGCGATCCGGGCGCTAGGTCTGGCGCTGGCTCCTCACAAGGCCGAGGCCATGTGGTTCTTCGAGCCTCGGCGTGGGGTAGACCCTACGGCCCAGCTCTGGCTCGAGGTCGACGGGTGCCGGATCGTGATCGGCCGGGGTCTTCGATACCTCGGTCTGTATCTCGACTGCCACTGGCGGTTCGACGTTCACTTCGACCACCTGGCTCCCCGATTGGAACAGGTGGCGACCAATCTTGGCCGCCTGTTGCCCAACCTCGGGGGGCCGGGAGTGAGGGTTCGCCGCCTATACGTGGGAATCGACCGGTCCATAGCCCTATACGGGGCTCCGATATGGGCCGGCGATCTGGCGGTCAGTAGGCACAGCTGCACTCTGCTGCGGCGGGTGGAGCGCCGGCTGGCCATCAGGATCGTGCGGGGCTACTGGTATTCGCGAGCCCTCCGCCAGGCCGGGGAGGACCCGCCGGGGCCGACGGTCGAGGAACACCGGAGCCACGCCCGACTGGTCATGGCGGAAAGGTGGCAGAGCTCCCTAACAGAGGGGGCTGCCGCCGGAACCCGCGCCGTCGGGGCGGTCCTACCGATGATATCGGAGTGGCGGGACCGCGCCCACGGAGCCCTGCTGTTCCGGGTCACGCAGGTGCTCTCCGGACACGGGGTGTTCGGGGAGTTCCTGTGCCGGAGGAACAGGGAATGGACCCTCCACTGTTGGCTCTGCAGGGCTTCGCGGGACGCCGCACAGCACACGCTGGCGGAGTGACCGGTGTTTGCGGTGGCCCGCTACGCCCTGACGACAGAAACAGGGGAAGATCTCTCGCCGGCAGGCGTCGTGAGACAGATGCTTGCCGGCGAGACAGAATGGAGGGCCGTGACCACCTTCTGCGAGGTGGTCATGGCCCTCAAGAAGTCCGAGCGGGATCGTGAAAGGTACGATCCTGCTCGGAGAGGTCGCGGACGTCGGACGCGTCGACGTCGCAGGGATCCGCCGCCCTTAGGGGTGCGGGGGTGGGGGGAGCAATAGCGGTACCCTCCCGCCCCGGACGAAATGAGCCCGGACCCCGGTCGGACCCGGGGGCGGACGGGTGGGGTCCCCGTTCTCAATCTCCGTCCGCCTCTGGGGGGCCGGGTGACTCCGGGCGGAGAGTGGCGTCTCCCTCTCACGCTGGGAGTGGCGCTGGCCCCCGCGAGGGGGGTGCAGCGGAGTCGAGGGAGTCCCCCTGGAGGATGTCCGGCCACGGCTCACCGCAGCCCACAGGGGGACGAGTCAGCGGGCCACAGGCGCCCTGTTTGGGCGCCATTGCACGCGGACACGGGGTGTAGCCGGCACCGGAAGCCGGCGGAGCGAAGGACAGCGCCTGACCTTCCTCGCGGGCGGGCGGGGGGTTGCTCCTCCCCGTAGCCTGTGAAGAGATCGAGGCGCGGGGACTGCAGGTGGTACGGGCTGGGGGGCCCGGCCGCCATTGCACGCAGTTCCCCCGCGATGGAACCGGCACCGGGTGCGACCCCTGGTGCTGGCTGAGGGAGTTGTTACTCCCCCGGTGAGCGGCGCTTTCAGCGCACGGCGGGGGAGGCTCCGGAGTTATAGTAACCAGGTCCCGGAGCCTCTGCCATACGCCAGAGGAGGTCGCCGTGGGGTTTTAGTCAGTAGGAATCTGACACTCCTCCGCTGTCCTCCCCCACGGGTGGCGGGGGGTCTTATGTAAGATTTCCCCACGAAAAAAAAAAAATGGTTGGATTCCCGCTCGACGCGTCGAGGAGAGTGGACGTGTTTCGTGGTCGCGCCGCGGTTAGATTTTCAACGCGGTGGATAGCGGCTTAGTTATTCGCGTTTTTTGGTAAAAACACTTTTATTATGTGTTCGGAAGTGCTATTGTGTCGTTTTTTGATTAAATATTGTGTTAATTTATTGTTAAATAACGAAAACGTGATGTGCGTGTTACGCGGCATTTCGACGTCGTGTTTCCTGTGTTCGGGGTGTTAATTATAAACATTGGACATTATTTAAGGATAATTTTCGTAAATTGGAAACGATTCGCAGTGAAATTCCGCGTTTTTAGGAGCCACAGCTCCAAAACTACGGATCTGATCAAAAAATGTCGTACAACAAAAATAGTAGGAAATTTAATTTCCTACAAAAAAGGTCTCCTACGATTTTCCTATAGCTCGCACCGTTTCCGAGATATGTGCAGATTTACCTCAGGGAAAGCGGCATCACGCACATATTTCGAGGTATTTCTTGTTTGTCTTGTTCTTCTTCTGCACAGCTGCACTGGAAGTGGCATTTACAGCTCGGAATAGTGAATACAGTTTAGAATAGTGCAGGGTTACCTCAAAGAAAGGGACCACGGTGTTTCTGCATCTTTATAACGTGTGTACGTGTACGAATTTCGCACTTCAAACTCGTACGAATATCTCGGTCGGTAACATGGATCGATAATCCCGTCTTCACCAAATACGTAAAAGTAATCGCCAATATTAAAAAAAAAAAATTCGAACCATTACGGCATTAATGCGAAAGCAATTCAGAGAGCGATTATCAAGCGACAGCAACGACCAAGAGCTTTATCTTTACTCGAGTTTAGAGCATTTTTAATTTCAATTCAGTGCCTTGCACCGCGAACTCTGTGAATCGTGTAATTCCAAATTAAAACACAAGTGTGATTTTTGTAGTGCTTAATTCACGACTCATTGTGTAAAAATTGTAAGTTATACACAATTAGTGACCGCAAAGCTGTGTCGTTCATCTTCTCCTCGACGCCCACGTCTTTGAAAAGACGGAATCCACGCCTTTTCCGAAAACTCTAATTCTCGCCGAGAACACATTATTTCTAATGTGAATATAGTAATAATGATATTGTTATTAAATGTACACTGATCTGTAGGAAGGTATCAGTATATTACATTATATCTAATGTAGATATACTAACAATGATATTGTTATTAACTGTACATTGATCTGTAGTAACGAACCAGTATATTACATTATATCGAATGTAGATATACTAATAACGATATTGTTATTAAATGTATATTACATATCTAATGCAGATATAGTAATAATGATATTGTTATTAAATGTGTATTACATATGTAATGCAGATAGAGTAATAACGATATTGTTATTAAATGTTCCTTGATCTGTAAGAAGGTATCAAGATATTACATTACATCTAATGTAGATGTAGTAATAATGATGTTGTTATTTAATGTATATTACATATCTAATGCACACATAGTAATAATGATATTGTTATTAAATGTATATTACATACCTAATATAGATATACTAATAATAATATTGTTATTAAATGTGTATTACATATCTAATGCAGATATAGTAATAATGATATTTTTATTAAATGCACATTGATTTGTATTATGGAATCAGTATATTCCATTACATCTAATGTAGATATACTAATAATGATATTGTTATAAAATGTCTATTACAAATCTAACGCAGATATAGTAATAGTGATATTGTAACTAAATGTACACTGATGTGTAGGCAGGTACCAGTATATTACATTATATGTAATGTAGATATAGTAATAATAATATTGTTATTAAATGTACATTGATCTGTAGGAAGGTATCTGTACATCACATTATATCTAATGCAGGTATACTAATAATGATATTGTTATTAAATGTACATTGATCTGTAGCAACGAATCAGTATATTCCATTACATCTAATGTAGATATACTAATAATGATATTGTTATTAAATGTAGATTGATCTGTAGTAACGAATCAGTATATTACATTATATCTAATGTAGATATACTAATAATGATATTGTTATTAAATGTATATTACATATCTAATGTAGATATAGTAATAATGATATTGTTATTAAATGTATATTACATATCGAATGCAGATATACTAACAATGATATTAGTACTAAATGTACATTGATCTGTAGGAAGGTGCCAGTATATTACATTATATATCATGTGGATATAGTAATTATGATATTGTTATTAAATGAACACTGGTCTGTGGTAACGAATCAGTATATTACATTATATCTGGTGTAGATATACTAAGAATCATATTGTGATTAAATGTATATTACGTATCTAACGCAGATATAGTAATAATGATATAGTTATTAAATATATATTACATATCTAATGCAGATATGGTAATAATGATATTGTTGTTAAATGTACATAGATCTGTAGGAAGGTATCAGTATATTACATTACTTCTAATGTAGATGTAGTAATAATGATTTTGTTAATAAATGTATATTACATATCTAATGCAGATTCAGTAATAATGATATTGTTATTTAATGTATATTACATATCTAATGCACATATAGGAATAATGATATTACTAATTGTACACTGATCTGTAGGAAGGTATCTGTATATTACATTATGTCTAATGCAGGTATACTAATAATGATTTTGTTATTAAATGTACATTGATTCTTCTTCCCTTCTCGATCCTGTATTCCGGGTTGTCGTCAGGGTGCTCTTCAACCTCCTGGTACTTTTTGTTGTACCAATTGCCTTGCGTTGGTGGATGCACGCCGCAAACCGGTTGTGGCCGCCGTGAAAGCGCATCGGCGACTGTGTTTTCTGGACCTCGTCGGTAGCGGATTTCGAAGTCCCATTGGCCGAGTTCCAACGCCCATCGAGCGAGTCGATCTGACGGGCTGTCAATTTTCTCCAGCCATTTGAGAGATTGGTGGTCGGTGACCACGATGAGATGGTATCCCTCTAGGTAATGGCGCATCTTCCAGATGCCCCATTTTACTGCCAGGCACTCGAGTTCGGTGGCCGAGTAATTTTTCTCGGCATTGTTCAGTGTCCGGCTGGCGTAGGCGATGACCCGTTCGCCCTGGTCGTCTTCTTGCGTGAGCACGGCTCCCAAGCCATCCGTGCTCGCGTCTGTCTGGAGTACGAACGTTTTGTTCCAGTCCGGCATCGCCAGGACTGGTGAGTCGGCGAGTCGTTCCTTTAGCTCGTCGAATGCTCGCTGTTGTTTTTCGCCCGATGACCAACGCACGTCTTTGCGGAGGAGGGACGTCAGCGGGGCCGCCTCTTTTGAGACTTCCGGTACAAAACGTCTGTACCAGGATAGGAGGCCTAGAAATCTCCTCAGGTCTTTGATATTTGCTGGCGGCGGTAGTTCAGCAACGGCGGATACATTTTCTGGGTCGGTTCGCAGGCCTTCGTTGTCCACGATGTGTCCAAGATATTTTAGACTGTTTCGTGCAATGTGGCACTTTTCCCAATTCGGGCGTAGTTTCGCCGCCTGAAGTCGCCGGAAAACCTCGGTCAGGACCCGTAGGTGTTCCTCGAACGTGGAAGTGACTACGACGATGTCGTCTAAGTAAGCGAAGACGTGCGGCGCCAGTTCTGGTGGAATTACTCGGTCCAGGAGTCTCTGGAACGTTGACGGTGCCGAGTGAAGTCCGAATGGCATGACGACGAATTCCATCAGTCGTCGCCCTGGTACGGTGAATGCGGTTAGCGGCCGGTTTTCTGGTGACAACGGAACTTGCCAATAACCGTTTTTCAGGTCGATCGTGGAGAGGTATCTTGCTCCACGTAATTTATCCAGTGTCGCGTTGACGTGCGGCAGTGGATACGCGTCTTTACGCGTGACCTGGTTCAGTTTCCGGAAGTCCACGCAGAAACGATATTTCCTGTCTTTTTTCTTCACCATGACGATGGGTGAACTCCATGGGCTGCTGGATGGTTGAATTACTCCGTCTTCAAGCATCTTTTCGACTTCCTCGTCGATCAGTTTCTGCATGGCCGGGTTGCGTGGTCGGTACCGCTGCTTTATCGGTGTTGTTTCCTCGAGCCGGATCTCGTGCTCGATTAACGGGGTGAGCCATCGTATCCCCTCGAACGCTCTTTTTTCGCGCCCCAGGAATTGGTCTAGCTGCTCCTGGTCGGCTGGAGTGAGCTGTGCTAGGCCAATTGGCGCTTTTACCGTGCACTGGACAGGTAGACTTGTCGGCTGGTTCTGATGGTCTGTCCTGTCCACGCGTTGTTCTCCTAGCCATACTTGAAGGCCCATCCTGCGTAAGAGGTCCATGCCGATTAGCATAGGATAGGCTAAATTTGGCATCACGTAAAATTCATGTTTTCTACGCATGCCATTGTAAAGTCCCTGCCCCCTATAGCTGGCATAGATTTTCATCTCCTGACCATTGGCTAAGGAGGAGGATAACTGGTGGTCTTCTTTCTCCCATCCGGCTTGTTTGCAAGCCTCGGCCGTCTCGTCGCTAATGTACGACGCGGTGGCCCCTGTGTCGAGTAAAGCTTCTACGTTACTTTTGCCTACTCGGACGGTGATAATCATCCGGCCGTTTGCAACGGCCATTGGCCGTTGATCCTCGGTGATCTTGCAGTGGATGGTGTTCTGGTCCTCTTCTGGCTGGCTCTTCTTTCCTTCCGGTTTCTTCTTCTTTTTCTTCTTTCGACGTGTGATGTTATCACGCGGGTCGGGTTCTTCTGGGCTGGTCAGCCGGTTTACTGGGGCCGGGGTTTTCCGGCCCCTCTGGCGTTTCCCTGCCTCGGACATAGGCAGGTTCGCGTCATTTCGCCTACTTTGCCGCAGTAGGAGCAGAATCAGACAGCCGAGTTCGGGCATTTGAATCGTTCGTGCCCCGATTGCCCACAACGCCAGCAATGCGTTTCTCGACTATAATTGGCCGCAATTTTGCTGCCGCGGGGTTGATTGGAAGGTTCCGCGGCTGGTTCGCTTGATCTTGCAGCGCGTCTCTCTTCGGCCTTTGGTGTGCTGGCTCGTTGTGTGGCGATGAGCTCGGCCACTTTTTCTGCTCGGGTTATCAGGTAACTGATGTCCTTGAGCTCAAATCGGTTGATGTAGAGCTGCAATTCTGGCTTTAGATTAAAGAAGATGGCATTGAGGAGTTCCTCCTCGGTGTACTCTCCTCTGCGGCGCATTAACGTCGTTATTTCGTTAATGAAAGTCCTTATCGATTCGTCTGGACCTTGTTTGCGGGCGGCGATTTGCTGGTCCAATCGCCTCTTTTCTCCGGCTGGTACGAAAAATTTTCGTAGCTGTTCCTAGAGTTCCGGCCACGAACAAACTTTGTTCGCTGTATTCCTGTACCATATTTGGGCTTTCCCTCGTAACAATTGGGTGAAGCCGGTACGCATCTGGTGGTCGGTAAGGCCGTACGCAGCTTGTAGTTCTTCCAACTGCTCCAGGAACGGGTACGGGTACGTCAAACTGGCAGTTCCATTTTCTCATTATCTCCATCGTTTTTGACCGGTCTTCGTGGTGTCTGGCGCCTGGTTCTGGTGGAGGGGATGGCCCTGCTAGAGACGCCGTCATCTCGGCGTTCGTGTTTTCCCCGCGGTTCGGTGTTGATGTGGCCGCGGTTTGACGGCTTCCGAGGTGTGTGTTCGGAGCCACTCACGGGCCATCTCCGCGTGGAATTCTTCATAGTCTCGGGTACGGTCGAGTTCTTCCTTATATCCCGGCTCATCGTTCGGTTTGTCTGGAAACTCGTCCTGGTGTTCTCGGACGTAGTCTGCCAGACGCGTTTGGAGCTGGACCCATGTTCCCAGGGTTGGCTGCTGTAGTCTGCGTAGCTCGCTGACTACCTGGTACTTCTTTAGGCGATACACCCAGGCGACGCCTGCCATGTCGGTTTACTTCCTCGGAATCGATTCGGCCAACTGTTAACAGCCACTGGATCTGGCTGGATTGACTGTTTGCAGTTGCCTTGTCGAATTAGTCGGCAAATTCGGGAAGGTAGGCCGTCCGTGGTATATCCCTCTGGTCTGGTCTTTTTCAGCTCGGTCTTCTAGCTGGATTCGTTATCGGCTGGTGTTCTAGTTCTGGATTCTCGTTCTGGATTCTCGTTGCTTCGCTGTGTGTTCGCTTCGATTGCTCGGTAGCTTCTGTTCTGATATCCGTTTGCTCGTTCCTTATATACTAAGTCTTAATTCTAGTGGCTCCACCGTCCTGATTCCGAACTGTTCGGGCGCCATGTAACGGGGTCGTACGGTTCGGTGCGCACGGCGTTGCTCACCGCGGTCGGTTTCCCCGTGCCAGGGTTCGCAAGGGAACGGGTCGGTAAATAATGAGGCGGTGATATGTTAGAAAAATATAAATTTAGTCAAAGAATACTGAAGCCACTGGTGGACTACGTGAATACAGGGCGGCGGTCCTAGCCTCGCCGCGCTGGAAGCTGGGCGGTGGTCTCCGGCCTCGGATACTACAATCAAAATATCGTCTGGTGATTAGACGCGTGGAGCTATATTACTTAAGACTAGAGTACAGGTCTTACGTACTACGGTCGGAACCCGGTCCGTCACAGAAATTACGCGGAACTTATGCCTAACGCTCTTACAAACTACTGGGGTCGCTACCGCCTTACAAGCTAAATGAGTACGGACGCACGCTGGTGTACGCGGAGCGCGAACGCGAACAATCTAGCGAAGGCGCCGAGGCACTATCGAGTGCCGAGGAAGTCAGGAAGAGGAAAGGCCCGATTGGGCCGACGGTATTTTATTCAATCGCGCTGCGGTGTTTCGCGCTGCGGTGTTTCGCGCTGCGGTGGAGTTGTTGCCCGTTTGCCTCACGCGGCTCGTCTTCTCGTATGCCGAGGTAGAACCGAGCAGCGAACAAGACAACGACCAATCCTGGCCAGCCTGGGTAGCGCCGCGAAGCTGGACGGAATCGGCTGCCAAAGGCAGAATACGGTGCCGTGTAGGCTAGCGTTCGGAATCCGCGCGGAAGCACCAGCAGAGATTATGAACGCGCACTAGCTTGGTCACCCCGGCTCAACCACGGGTCTGACGAGGCTAGGCGCGTACGGCCGCTGAACATACAGGAGCTGCCAGGTCGTAGAGTAGTGACGAAGCCCCGAGGCAACTCATCGATCATCGCATCGATCGGTCCTACTTATAGTCTAATCGCACGGGAGTGGGGATGCAGCCGCGGCGGGGGCCCGCGATGCGCGACGCCGATCTGCGGCTGTCGTCGCCAACACTGTGGCCCCTTTCTTTGAGGAAACTCTGCACTATTCTAAGCTGTATTCACTATTCCCAGCTGTAAATGCCATTTCCAGCGCAGCTGTGCAGAGGAAAAACAAGAAGAAGAAGAAATATCTCGGAATATGTGCGAGACTCCCCTTTCCTTGAGGTAAATCTGCAAATATCTCGGAAACAGTGCGAGATATGGCAAAATGTTAAGAGACCTTTTTTGTAGGAAACCTAATTTCCTACTATTTATGTTGTACGACATTTTTTGATCAGATGCGTAGTTTTGGAGCTATGGCTCCAAAAAACGCGGAATTTCACTGCGAATCGTTTCCAATTTACGAAAATTATCCTTAAATAATGTCCAATGTTTATAATTAACACCCCGAACACAGGAAACACGACGTCGAAATACCGCGTAACACGCACATCACGTTTTCGTTATTTAACAATAAATTAACACAATATTTAATCAAAAAACGACACAATAGCACTTCCGAACACATAATACAAATGATTTTACCAAAAAACGCGAATAACTAAGCCGCTATCCACCGCGTTGAAAATCTAACCACGGAGCGACCACGAAACATGTCCGCTCTCCTCGAGGCCTCGAGCGGCAATTCAACCCTTTTTTTTTTTTCGTGGTGAAATCTTACATAAGACCCCCCGACACGCGTGGGGGAGGGCAGCGGGGGAGTGTCAGATTCCTACTGACTAAAACCCCACGGCGACCTCCTCTGGCGTATGGAAGAGGCTCCGGGACCTCATTACTATAACTCCGGAGCCTCCCCCGCCGTGCGCTGAAAGCGCCCCTCACCCGGGGAGTAATAACTGCCCAGCCGGCACCAGGGGTCGCACCCGGTGCCAGCCCCATCGCGGGGGAACTGCCTGCAATGGCGGCCGGGCCCCCCAGCCCGTACCGCCTGCAGTCCCCGCGCCTCGATCTCCTCACAGGCTACGGGGAGGAGCAACCCCTCGCCCGCCCGCGAGGAAGGTCGGTCGCTGTCCTTCGCTCCGCCGGCTTCCGGTGCCGGCTACACCCCGGGTCCGCGTGCAATGGCGCCCAAACAGGGCGCCTGCGGCCCGCCGCGTCGTCCCCCTGTGGGCTGCGGTGAGCCATGGCCGGACACCCTCCAGGGGGACTCCCTCGGCTCCGCTGCACCCCCCCTGCGGGAGCCAGCGCCACTCCCAGCGTGGGAGGGAGACGCCAGTCTCCGCCCGGAGTCACCCGGCCCCCCAGAGGCGGAAGGAGAGGGGCCCCCGATTAAGAACGGGGACCCCACCCGCCCGCCCCCGGGTCAACCGGGGTCCGGGCTCATTTCGTCCGGGGCGGGAGGGTACACCGCGACCCCTCCCACCCCCACAAGAAACACCCCCCGTAAAATCTCCCCAGGAGGCGGGAGGGCACGCGGGCCCTCCCGCTGCACTACCCCGTCCCGCATCTGTCGCGCCGGGGGGGCAAATAGCGAAAGCCGCCATCGCCTCCCCCCCCCCTTATGGCGGCGGATCCCTGCGACGTCGTCGCGTCCCACGTCCGCGACCTCTCCTTGAGAGCCATGACCTCCTCGCAGAAGGGAGTCACGGCCCTCCATTCTGTCTCGCCGGCAAGCATCTATCTCACGACGCCTGCCGGCGAGAGATCCTCCTCTATTTCTGCCGTCAGGGCGTGGCGGGCCACCGCAAACACCGGGCACTCCGCCAGCGTGTGTTGTGCGGTGTCCCGCGCCACCCCGCAGAGCCAACAGTGGGGGGTCCATTCCCTGTTCGTCCGGCACAGGAACTCCCCGAACACCCCGTGTCCGGAGAGCACCTGCGTGACCCAGAACGACAGGCCGCCGTGGCCGCGGTCCCGCCACTCCGACATCATCGGCAGGACCGCCCCGACGGCGCGGGTTCCGGCGGCAGACCCCTCTGTTAGGGATCTCTGCCACCTTTCCGCCGCGACCAGTCGGGCCTGGCTCCGGTGTACCTCGGCCGTCGGCCCCGGCGGGTCCTCCCCGGCCTGGCAGAGGGCTCGCGAATACCAGTATCTACTGGATTCGAACTCCGCCTGGTACCGGAGTGGGATGAGACCCGCCAGGAAAATCGCCCCCTCGTAGGGGATCGTGCAGTAGCCCCGCACGATCCTGATGGCCAGTCGGCGCTCCACCCGCCGCAGCAGAGTGCAGCTGTGCCTGCTGACCGCCAGATCCCCGGCCCATATCGGAGCCCCGTTTAGGGCTATGGACGGGATGATTCCCACGTATAGGCGGCGAACCTTCACTCCCGGCCCCCCGCGGTTGGACAACAGGCGGCCAAGATTGGTCGCCACCTGTTCCAATCGGGGAGCCAGGCGGTCAAAGTGAACATCGAACCGCCAGTGGCTGTCGAGATACAGGCCGAGGTATCGAAGACCCCGGCCGATCACGATCCGGCACCTGTCGACCTCGAGCCAGAGCTGGGCCGGAGGGGCTACCCCATGCCGACGGTCGAAGAACCACATGCCCTCGGTCTTGTGAGGAACCAGCGCCAGACCGAGCCCCCGGATCGCTCTTCACAGGATGGCGACCCCCACCTCGGCACGACGGCAAGTCCTCAACCAGTCCCGCCCGGTGGCCAGCAGGTAGTACTCATCTGCGAATACGGTGGCCCATACCCCGGGCGGGAGGTTCACCCGCCGCGCCGCGTTGTACCCCACGTTCCATAAGGGCGGGCCCAGTTTGGACCCCTGGGGCACTCTGCGGTTGACCTCTCTCCAGTGCAGCGTACCGTCCCGGCCCGTGTACAGTATCCACCTGCCATCCAGGAAGGCCCTGATGATCCTCTGCAGATACGGGGGGACGTTGTGGTGAACCAGCGCCCCACGTATCATCCCACGGGGCAGGGTGTTGAACGCGTTTGTAACGTCCGAGGAGACGCCCAGCGCCACCCCACCCCGGGACGTGGCCGACTCGGCGAGGGTGCGCTCCCCCTGGATAGCGACGATGGTGCTGCGACTCTCGCGAAACCCGAACTGGATGTCGGCCAGATCGGGGCCAACGCTCGACAGGTGGTGGACGAGGCGGTTTGCGATGACACGCTCGAAGAGCTTTCCCACCTCGTCCAACAGCACAATGGGCCGCTACGCAGAGAGAGAATCTGCGGGCCGTCCGTCCTTTCGGAGGAGGACCAGCGGCTCTTCCTTCCAAATCGAGGGGAACACCCCCTGCTCCAAAGCGGCGCTGAAGAGGCGGCACAGACTCGGACCTAGGACGCTAGACGCGATAACCCAGGCGCGGCCGGGGATGCCGTCCAAGCCCGGGGCGGTGTTCTTGGCCCCGAGCCTTCTGACGGCATCGTCCAGCTCCTCCTCCGTGACCCCCAGGCCGGCGGACCAGGCGACGGGTTCCGCCGGCCCTTGCTGGTGGCGCGGGTGCGACGTTCCCCCGGAACGGGGGAAGAGGGTGTCTATTACCCGCGTCAGCAGCTGGGAGTCCAGGCTCTCCGAGACCGGGGACGCCCGTGCCCGGAGCTTGCCCATGACCATCCGGTAAGGGCGCCCCCACGGGCCCTCGTCCAGAGAGCCCTGGAGCTCCTCCCACGCCTGGGATTTCGCGTCCCTGATGACCTGCCTCAGGGCTACCACGAAGACCTGGTATGTGCCCTTCAGCAGATCCTCCCTCGCCGGGTGGCGGACTCGAGCCCTTCGGGTGCGCTGCCACTGGCCCCGGGCGTGCTGACACTCGGATCGGAGATCCGCAATGTCGCCCGACCACTAGTACACCGCCCTCGGGGGGGGGGCAGGCGCGGGGCCCGCGGCATGGCGGTGTCGCATATTGCGGTCATCGCCTCCCGGAACCACTTGGCCTCCCCCTCAACGTCCGCGACCGGCCCGGCCACTGGCTGCGGCCATCAGCATGTCCTTGTCCAGCCTATTCAGCACCCAGCGACGCAGTGGCGGGCCACGCGCCGGCCTGGAGGCGGCGGGGAACGAGTAGCTGAAGGTGTTGTATAGATGATCACGCAGCGTCTTCCTCGCCGCCACCCGCCAATTTTGCACCATGCGCCCAGCCACAGGGGACCCCCAGCCCAGATCCACAATGGATTCCCCCTGAAATCTCTTTTTTTTTTACGTGGGGGAAATCTTCGAAAGACGCCCCCAGCCCTCCTGGGGAGGAGCCGAGGGTAGTGCCGGATTTTTACCGGCTAAAACCCCACGGTGGCCTACGCTGTGTGTTGGGGAGGGCCCCGGGACCTCTGACGAACAACACCGGGCCCCAAACACGCATGGTGCGTTGACACCACCTTGCTCGGGGGAGGGTGTAGCTTTGGCCCTCCCCCTACGTGCCAAACTCCGCCGCCATCGGGGGCCACACCCAATGACGGCACTCCTCGGGCCGCGTGCAATAGGGACCGAGGTCCCAGCCCCGGCCCCCTGCGGCCCTGCGGCCCCGCATAAGTTTCGCGGGGCCGCGCGATCGGTGTTGGTGGAAGGGTGTTCGCCCCTCAACGTTGCTCCTATTCCGGGGAGTGACTGGTGTCCCCCCACAGACCTCCTCTTCAGGGGGAGAGGGTGCTCCCCCATCCTCTTCACCCCGTTGGGGGCGGTGGGCCTGGTATGTAACATCTTCACGGCCCACCGTCACGGATGACCGTCTCGCAGTAACCGGTCACCGCCCTCCACTGGTTATCGCCGGCGAGCATCTCTTTGACAAGTGCCGCTGGCGAGAGATCACCACCAACTTCGCACCGCAGGGCGTGACGGGCCTGCGCAAACGCTGGGCAGTGCTCCAGGGTATGTTGCCCGGTGTCCCGCCCCGCCCCGCATTGATGGCATGCTGCCGTCCCCTCCGCCCGGATCCAGTGCAGGAACTCACCGAAACAACCGTGTCCGGTGAGCACCTGTGTCATCCTAAACGTGAGCCTTCCGTGGCCGCGGACCCTCCATTTCTTGAGCACTGGAAGGACCGCCCCGGCCACGCGCTGGGCCTGGCGCCTAATCCTAGCAACAGCTTCGGTCATCTCTTCTGGCGGGATCCCGTCCAGACGAAGGCACCCAGACGCCAGAAGACTTTGGCGTCACCCTCCGCCTGGAACTTGAAGGGGCCAACCCCCGCCAGGGTCATCGCCGCCTCGTTACGGACCGCGCGGTAACCTCTGATTACCCTGATGGCTATCCTCCTCTCAGCCCGGCGCAGCAGTTGCTGGCTGCGCTGGAAATCCATCAGGGCGTTCGCCCATATGGGCGCACCATAGAGGGCCATGCTCCGCACGATACCCACGTAGAGACGGCGAACCTTCTCGTTGCTTGCCCTGTCTAGTCTAGGGGCCAGACGACCGAAGTGCTCCTCGAAGCGCCAGTGGCTGTCCAGGTGGAGGTCCAAGTACCTGTGGCCCTTCCCCACCTGGACGTCGACTCCACTCACATGGACCACCGACTAGCGCGGTGGCGCAACCCCACGCCGAGGCGAGTAAAACCACATCGCCTCGGTTTTGTGGGGAGCTAGCTGAAGCCCCAGCCGCCGAATCCCTGCGGCAACGGCAGCGACGCCAATCTCGGCGTGGCGGCTAGTCCTTTTCCACCCCCGACCGACGGCCAACACGTGCGTATCATCTGCGAAGCACGTGAGGCTCACACCGGTCGGGAGCTCGACCCGCAAGACCGGGTCGTACCCCAGGTCCCAAAGTGTGGGACCTTTCGGAGAACCCTGGGGTACGCCAGCACGATGGGCCGGTAGGCCGAGGGACTGTCGGCGGGTCGCCCATCCTTCCGGATGAGGACCAGCCGACCCGTCTTCCACTGATCTGGGAAGACTCCTTCCTTAATGCAGGCGCTGCAGAGGCGTCTCAATCTCGGACTGAGGACGCGTACAGCCTTCACCCAGGCACGGCGGGGGACGCCGTCGGGGCCCGGAGCAGTGTTTCGGGCCCACATCCGTTTAATCGCCCTGGCCAGCTCCTCCTCCGTAAACCCCAGTTCGTCGGACCAATCCACCTCCTCGTGGTCCGGCGGGGGGCGGGTGTATTCCCTCTCTCATGGGAACAAAGTGTCGACTACCCGTCCCAAAAACTGGTGGTCGAGGCTCTCCGTGACCGGGGGCGCCCAGGACTTAAGCTTGCCCATCACCATTTTGTATGGGCGCCCCCATGGGTCCTTCTGGAGAGAGCCTAGGAGCTCGTCGCATGCCCGGGATTTAGACTCCCTGATGTCTGCAGTCTCTAAAACTGGGTGCTGCCCGTACAGATCTCCTCCCTCGCTGGGTCGCGGAATGTCCTTCTTCTGCGGGCCCATTGCCACTGGCGATCAGTGGCCACTTGCCACAATCTCGTCTCAGATCACCAATCTCGCCCGTCCACGAGTAGGCGGCCCGCCTGGGGAGGGAGGTTCTTGGCCCGTGGCATGGCGGCGTCGCACACCGCCTTCATGGCTCCCCGGAACCATTCTACCTCCTCCCCAATGTCCGCGACCGGCCCGGCAGGTGTTGGCAGCGAGGCCAGAGCGAGGGCTGCAGCCATCAGCACGTCCTCGTCCATCCTCTTCAGCGCCCATCGTAGCGGTGGTAGTCCACAGGGGCGGCGGGCGGTGGTGGTAAGGTCGAGGCGGATGTATAGATGGTCACTAAGTGTGACCGCCTCTTCCATCACCCTCCATCTCTGCACCATACGCGCGGCCAGGGGAGTAGCGAAAGACAGATCGACTATAGACTCCCCCTGGGAATGCACGCAGGTGCTAACGGACCCCACATTGAGCTGGTGGAGTCCTAGCCCCGCCGCCCAATTTACGAACGCCCTGCCTCTCGCGTCTGTCCTCGGGGAGCCCCAAAGTGAAGCATGGGCATTAAAGTCCCCGAGGGCTAGCACTGGCCGGGGGGAACAACGGGAGACAAAGTCCCCCACCCGGTCCAGGTACTGTTCATATTGCGCGAGAGGCCATCTGGGCGGGGCATAGAGTCCCACCACCGCTATTTCACCCCACAGCACGCCGACGAACCCCCGGCCCCGTTCCAGTGGGGCGGGGTGTGGGGGTACTGCGGTGCCAATAATCGCCACGGAGCCGTCCTCGTCCCCGAACCAATCTGGTCTGTCGAGGACTCGGTACGGCTCTGCGGCCGCCGCCAACCCAGCCTTCCACTCGGCCAGGGTTTGGAACAACGTGTCCTGAGCCCTGGCCGAGTGGTTCAAGTTGGCCTGAAGTATAGGGCCCTTGGGCCCCATACCTAGGCCTTACGAGCCGCCTCCGCGGCATTTTTGCTCGCCGACCTGGCAGGGGGTTTTTCTTGCCCCCCTTCTTCGACACCGCAGGCTTGGTCCTTGATGCCTGTTCCTTGGGGGCCGTTCCTGCCCCTTCAACGGCACTCTTCTTCTTCCCCTGGGATTAGGAGGGGGCACAACCTTTTGCCCCCACTCGATGCCCCGCGGGCCGCCCCAGGTCCGCACAGAGGGGGCACCGCGGGGTGGCGCTACACTTGCTGGCCACGTGGCCCGACTCTCCGCACGTATAGCAGCGGTCGGACCTATCAGCTTCGCAAGTGCATCGCTGCCTAACATGCCCTCTTTCCAGGCAGCGATAGCACTGCAATGGCCGCGGTGGCAGCGCCTGTATTCTGGCCGAGGACCACCCGACCAGAACCCTCCCAGAGACGGATAACTTTTTGAGTGCCGCTAGAGGGCATCTCGCCCGGACAGTCCCCATCGTTTGGGCGCAGGTGCGAATCTCCCCCATTTTAATTTCTTCAGCGGAGCAACCCCCCGCAGCGGCCAACGCGGCCGCCAGCTCCACCGGGGTGACCGAGTCGTCGAGACCGGTCACCCTCACCTCGCCCATTTTTATGGGGCGGGCAACCCTGACCTCAGTGCCGCTAAACACCTGGCGGAGTCGGTCAGCCAACTTGGCCGCTTTGTCCGTCCTGTCCTCCCCAGGTATCCCGAGGACCAAGCCACCCGTTCGAGCTCTTCTGGGCATCAACGCTGTGATGCCCAGCTCCTCCAACTTGACCCGCTCCCAGGCCATGAGCATGGCCTCGTCGTATGAGACCTTAGCCTCGGGAGCCAGGTTGATGGTGACCGCCGCTGTACGAGGAGGGCGGGGGGCTTTCTGCCTGGCAGATTGGGCCCCATGCCCCTTGCCCGCTGTGCCGCCCCTCTCTTCTGCCCCTTCTGGGCAACCACCTTGGAGCCCTGGGAGGGAGGGGCCTTGGCCGCTACCGCCTTCTTCTCCGCTATCGCCTTCTTCTCCGCAGCTTTAGCGCAGCGGCCAACCACCGTCACCCAGGTCCCATTCGCCGTCCTCCGATGCTCCACAACAATCCGGGCCATTCTGGCCTCCACAAATGATGCCGGCTGGTCCGGTGCTGAGGATCGCCCTGGCAACGACTCCGTGGCAGGCAGTGACTTATTCCGCACCTGCCTCTCCGCTTCCTTCCTCGATGCAGGGTGGATGGTCGCAGCCGTAGCTCCCCCCTTAACACGCTCCGCCCTCTTAGGCGGGGGCTGGACAGTTGCAATAGCGGCTTTGAACTCCGCCCTAAGCCCCGACAGACCTTTCTCGAGGAGAGCCGCAAATCCCCTCATCTGATCGGGCTCAGGGCCACCAACCTTCCCGTTCTCTTTTCCAGGTGCAGCAGCTGGGATCGGGACCTGCACCACGGGGCATTCAGGCGGGCAAGACGGTAAGTCGAAAACGTCGACTTCGTCCTTCCTCCTCTTCCTGCCCGCCTCTTCGCCGGACAATGGCGAGTCGGGCCTCGCGACCCTCTTCGGGCCCGCGATTACCGGCGTATCCGTGGTCGCGACCCGGCATGTGAGTTCCGCCAGGCTTTGCTGGAGGATGCTGATCTGGGCTGTCTGGGACGCCAGCTGCTCCTCTCGGAGCTTTAGCTGGCGGCGGAGCTCCTCCAGCTCTTTACTCTCCGTATGGATGGCCTTTAAATGGCGTGCGGCCATCCTTATTTTCCTGACGAGCGTTCCCTTGAGGCCCTTGGAAACGCCCGCCATCCTCTCCACATCCCTACAGAATTCCAGGACCTGGGCGGCTAGGTCGACGGTCGGGACATGCCTGAACTCCTCCGCCAGGTCCTCAGGATCGGGGAGGGACCTGCTACTTCGACTCGGCACGGGAGGGCCCTCGGCAGGGTCCAGTGCCCTCTTCTCCTCCGCGGGTTCCAGCTCCTGGCTTTGTACCTCCAGGAGCATTTGCTTCGCCGCGGCGAGTTGCGAGTACACGCCGGTGGTCGGCGGACGGCCCCTCCTCTTCGCCGGCAGTCTCTCCAAGGACGCAGTCGAAACGACTGACTCGTCCGAGTCCTCGCCGTCCCGAGATGCAGCGGCATCCGAGGCCGCCGGGGAGACCCCGCCCCTTCTTCGCCCCGGCCTCAGGGTAGACCATTCCGCGTCCACCCTAGAAAGTTGAGCGGATAGCTGGCGCGCATCCGTCGCTCCACTAGTGCCGGCCAGCACCAGGTCCACCTCGCTAACTGCCTGTCTCCCGTCCTGATTCGTAGCCATGGTCGTTTCCGTTAAATGCAGTCCAGTTTGTTTATTTGTTGATTTAGTAATTCCATCCATAATGGTCCCACGAGAGGGTCGGTCCATGGGTCCACCCGGGCAGAGCCGCCTTACCCGGGTAAGGCTAGTACACCCGGGGGGTCGCCAGGTACCCCGGGGTTGGTCGCTAGAGACTGATGCACCCATCAGCCATGCCTGGCGCTTACTCCGGGCACGCCCTGCTCACCGCGCACCGCAGCTTGGGGCTAGGGATTTTTTATAGAGGTTGTCATCCTCGCGGGCCGACCAATGAAGGCAAGCCCCCCGTTCCAGCGAAACGTGACCACTGGGTTACGGTATCATTGCTAGGGCACTCCGGGTTGGCTACCCGCATCAGACCGCCACGCAGCCTGGCCCCTGGAGAACTCAACGACGCTGCAGCCACCTATTCGCCTCTTCGACCCAGGCCTTACCGGCAAGGGAGGCCCTGCCAGGATCAGTCGATCCCGCCGGCATCACCCCGGGTCATCTGCGAGGCTACTTCGACAGCAGCAAGCGCCCCCCTTTTAGTCGCCTCCTATGACAGGCAGGGGTTACCGTGCCTGTATTCTATCTCCCAGTCACAGGGGAGGTTTTGATGGGTTTTCCTTCCCTTGGTGTTTGGTCCGCGGGAGCTATCTTGTTTCACTCCTACCCTCCATCCACTCCGAAAAGTGCATGGCGAGCATTCCCCTATCCGCCATCTGGGGACGCGCCACGTCGGGGTATCACCTCCCCGCCCAGCCAGTACACTTGGCCAGGTCCGTGGAACCTTTTTTTTTTTTATAGAAGCGGAAATGCATTTATGCACGCGCAGGATGATCCCCTTTCGTCTAGTCGGCTAGAGGGGGCCCGGGCAGTGTGGGACTCATGCCCGCCCTGAGGGGGCAGCCTGGCGCCCGTTTGGTGGGGGCAAACCCAAGGAGGCGACCCCAGAAGGGGGCAACCTGGCAACCCGACCCCGAAGGGTGGGGTTTAGCCCAAGAGTAGGTCTCAGCCCAGAAGGGGCGACCTTGAGCAGGTAGTCCAGAGGGGACAGTCCTATAGCTGGATATACTACCCACTAAAACCTCTTCCCTCTGTGGGCCGCCAGTACCTTTTCATCCTTTGGGATATATAAAGAATACCAACGTATAGCCACAACGGCGTTTTGGCAATTCAATGCATTTCGCATTATTCCGTCCTCCCGCAAAAACGCCATGCGCTAGGCACCATGGGGCATCTGCGGATCCACGCCGTTGCACCTCCGATCTTGCGGTAGGACATTTTCAACCTGAGCAGTACACGCAGGAATTTTTCTTCAGCAACGATCGGCACCGGGGCATCCTCCAGGATCGCGCCTTCCCGGCGTGACCGCGCCGCCTCTTCGCCTGCCTAGCACTATTGCCAGGACAGGGGTTCCTCTTCAGCACGGCCAGGGCAGGGACATCGTATCTCCACAGTTGACCGTGCCCGTCTTCGTCCTCCTGGTAGGTTGATAATGATGATGTGGCTTATACTAGATGTCATCACGCCCACCTGTCCTGCCACGAGGACAGGCCATTTTTCTTCAGTAACGATCGGCACCGGAGGGACATCCTCAAGAATCGCACCATCCCAGCGTGACCGCGCCACCTCTTCGCCTGCCTAGCATTTTGCCAGGACAGGGGTTTCTCTTCGGCCACGACCAGGAACCGGAGCTGCTGCTCAACGGGTGATCGCGCCATGTCTTCACCAGCCTGCAAAGCGAGGTCAGGAGCTTTCTCTACGGCTACGACCAGGAACCGGAGCTCCTGCTCAACGGGTGATCGCGCCATGTGTTCACCTGCTTTAGCAGGGCTTGCTCTTCAACACAGCCAGGTCCCGGGGCGAGTCCTTACCCCGGTTGGCTGTGCCACGTTTTCGTAGGCTGCAATCCTCGATGAGTCCCATACATACTCCACACACACACACAAACGCTCACGACAAGCATAGCACATTGGATACCCCAAAATGCAACAATAATATGTGAATGAGTGAATGAATGAATGATTCAGTAAATCAATAAGTCCATGAATAGAACCGATAAACGAACAGTAAACAATGATAAAATGATAAACATAATAGCTATAATAAACATAAACATAATTAAACGTGATTAAACGTAACTAGATCACAAAATTCAACAAAAATCAGCGTATAATATGCATCTGATGCACAGAACAGTTTATGAAACAGTTAAAATAAAAGGACGAACAATAATAAACATGCGAACATGCGAACATGTGAACTAAACATAAGAAGCATGGCAAGCGAGTAAACAGACGAGCATATGTGGACTCGACATAAGCAGTGCAAAGCTATTAACCAACAAAACCTCAAAACCTCAGAGGTCAACATCCAGCCAAGCAACCAAGCAGCAGGGAATAATAGTAAAGAGTATTTAATATTTAACCTTAGCACACAATTTGAACTCACTGTTCAAATAAAATTCAAACAAACTATAAAACTGAAATGAAAATGAACCAAGGAAGTAAAAGGTAAAGTAAAGATGCAAAGATGCCAGACAGTAGCAGATAGCAATGCCAGAAGAAGTAAAACACAGAATGCCAATATTGTCAAAAGTAAAGGGTAAAGAATAAAGTATACTATAGACAGCAGATTCTCATGCGAAGTGGGTACACGCATTACCACAAAATGAAGAAACAAGATCACCACAACAGAAAGGCACGCTATACAGTATAACAAATAAATGCATGTGCGACAGGGAATTCCTCATAATCATCTATTAAAACTATCAAAGTGACTGAAAGAAGAATTACAGATAATAAGAAGAGAACTGAGAGCTTATATGAAGTGCTCGAACCACCGAAGCTGAGAAGCTGAGAATCCCTCCTGCGAGGCCCACATAGCCAAGATAACCAGGATAACGTAAATGAAAAGAGCAACATAAAACATAAAATTGAGCAGGTCAATCAATGGCGCTAACGTCAGACATTGTATACAATACATAATATATTCCTATCACGTCAATTAATGGGAAAAGTACTAAATCTTCAAAGAAGGGAAGATCAGCTGGGAATAAAAGCAAAAGAAGAAATAGATGGTGAGCATAATGTAACACTGATAATTGGAATTATTGATTGAAATTATTGAAACTGCTTAAACTTGCTTGGAGGAACATTTCACGCAACCACGACCTCAAATTCGTTTAATAAGCAAAGATGGTGGAGAAACAATCAAATCATCAAATGAAGGCAGTGAGCAATAAATAAATAAATTATTAATTATTGTTAGCAAATCATAATAAAGATAAGTAGCAATATATATCCCATAACATGAATGATGATGAATATAATGAACATAGTAGGAAGAGATAGAACTATTAACATCATAAGATACCATGATATTAAATATTAAACCGTAAATCATAATATTAATCCATTTGCAGAAAACCCTACGCCAGCCAACAGAAGTGGAGGCAAAACGTAACGATTAATAGGAGAGGAAAATACCCACCTGACATAATATGAGGAGCAACATGAAACGTAAATCAGCATAAAATCTGAAGCAAGTCAAATCAATTCAAATAGTTAAAATTGCGTAGATCGTTACTGAATTATCATACCGCTCCGATAAGTCTGACATTAACGTTAATACTAATGCAGATGCAAGTAAGTCAATGTAGTACAACGTGTGATGAACAAAGCTAATCAAATAATAAACACCACATACTACCGTATAATTACTGAACCACAATATAGAAATAAAAAAAAACTAGTCCCTAAAATGAAGAAAATAGATAAAATTATTATGAACATATGTATATATATAATATGTAACAAAAACACGCCAAGTGCAATCAATTTAATTTAATAAAGTATACTAATATAGATAGTTAATTAAACTCTTTATATTTTAGTCCATTTAAATCATACAATTCCATTCAACCCCTTTTAATCCTGATTAATAAAGAAGACATATGAATACTAGAACCAACCAGACATTATTATAAGAAAGTCAAATGAGATCCACGGTCCAGGAGATCAGAATTTCAAAGAATTTAAGGAATCATGACGCACATATGTATGTATAGAAAACAATAAAGATATTGTACCATGCCAGAAAGATTACTGCAGCGTATGCTTCCCTGAGCATCCACCATATTAACCAAAACTGAATTAACATTTTCCAAATCAAAATCAGAATCGAATTGCAGTTAAGATAGGAGAAATCAATATACAAAAGATTGCATAAAGTACCGTAAATATCCAAAATTTACAGATCCACCAACCGTCACAGCTGCACTTGAATTGCG
This sequence comes from Osmia bicornis bicornis, assembly GCF_907164935.1. Classification (NCBI taxonomy): domain Eukaryota; kingdom Metazoa; phylum Arthropoda; class Insecta; order Hymenoptera; family Megachilidae; genus Osmia; species Osmia bicornis. The sequence goes on from NW_025791321.1 coordinate 79,485, forward strand.
TTAACCATAATATGCAAAACATTATCCTGAAGGGGTACGAAGAGCTACAAAATGAGTAGCGAACGATATTATAGAAACGTGAAACGTAAAACATAAATACACAATTGGAGAAAGAAGTCCCTGAAACATGTCAGATGACCAAGAATAAGAATAAGAATAGTGAGCCGCGAACAATAAACCAATAAACCAAAGTTAATGCCATTCATATGTAGGAGTGCTAAAGATGCATAATATATCATATAGTCTACAATTAATTAACAATGCCTAGGAACCCAAGCAACCTCTGAAAGCTTAGAAACAATGTGTGATACTACAAGAGAGACTAAGAAACTAAGAACTAAGAAATCAAGAAATCAAAATCAAACCCATCCTTAAAATATACAGAAGGATTATAAACGCAATAAGTGCACAAAATAAACTCATTAAACCATCCAATCCAGACAACTCTACTAAATTCCATAAATATAAGACCCAAAGTAAGACAGATAGATATAATCACAGCAGGTACGGTGAAATAAAAACAAACACATATTAATAATCAGAAATCAAGTCAGTTAATTTAATTTAATTTAATATGTCATATGCCGCCACCAGCTACTCTGTTCATTTATTCACTCAATTATAAAAAAATGAAGGTAAGAAGTTATATAAACAATGCCATACAATTTACAATTAATTCAGCACAGACTACTGACTAGGTATAACCTAATATAACTAAAATAACTGAGTTATCTGAATTGACTGAATAACTGAATACAATCCAAAATCTAAAATAATCTAAAATAATCTAAAATAATCTAAAATAATCTAAAATAACATAACATAACATAACGTAACGTAACGTAACGTAACGTAACGTAACGTAACGTAACGTAACGTAACATAACATAACATAACATAACATAACATAACATAATATAATATAAACAAAACAGAGCAAATAGCACCACTTGAAACACATACACTGCAATGAAACACAATGCATCACCGTAGAGCACGCACTTTCACCACAATCACCTCCGTATAAATAAATACAAAATTAAAATTAAAATTAAATTAAATAGAAATTTCAATTCAATTAACTCAGTTCAATTGACACTGACCACTTAACACTTCGTATCACATTACATCATAGATGACCGATGACCATGTCAACGTCAACTAAGATAGGAAAGGAAACCGGGCGAAGTAAAATAAAGAGCGCGACCATGAACCATAAAGAATAGAATATAGATACCTAGCGTTCATGAAAATTCCCTAGTCTATACCATAATGATTATCGACCATCAAATTAACCACCAAACCATCAAATTAATCAATTATACAGAATATATAATCGTTCGAAAGCGAAAAGCGAAAATACTTCAACAACTTTCAATAAATCACCACGATGAAAACCAGAAGTAAGGTACCTATGAAAGATAACGATAGCAAAACGCATTGTAATAAGTAAAGCACGCAATACTGCCCGAAGATAAGCCGTAAAAGCTATCCCTAGTCGGTAACCAACCGCAGCACCGGAGATATTACCAACCGCAATTATTCCATTTACCATATAATACTCGGCCGTTCGCTTCGTGACGGTTATCCACAGTTCAATTATCTGCCGCGCAGCAGTTACCTACCGCGCGCCAGTTACCCGTTACAACACAGTTACCGTCCGCAGAACCATCCATCGTACAGCCGCGCAATCCTAGGAATCCATACTTACCATCAAACCTATCATCAAAGATAAGTCTGATATACAACACTATTCGCGAAGGTAAAGGTAATTATACTGAAAGTAAGAGGTAACAAATAAAACTTCGAGACGGGGCAAAGTCAAGAATAAATTTATTAATAAGTAAGTCAAAGCTACGATTATCATTTATTATATAAATCATTTATGTTTGTGAATAAACTGAAATAAAATATATAAATATAAATATGAATATGCATATGAATATAAATATAAACATAAATATGAGTACGAACTATAAAAGAAAGTGAACCAACCATAAAGCTAGATTAATAACAATTATGAAATAAATCAACCCGTATAAAACCCGCAGACTGCGCGGAGTGCAGGACACACTGCGCTAGTACATTATCGCGGTGCAGAAAACAAATTGTGCAAAAGTACCGAAAATAAAGGAAAACAACCGCCAAGGAAAGAGAGGCCGAATAAATAAATAAGCCAAATAAACCAAATAACATAAGACACTTAACCAAATAAATCAAAATGAAAATGAAAATCAAAAATCAAGATCAGAATAAAAATAAAAATCAAACAGCACATGTAACGACGCATGTAATCAAGCAAATCTCATACAACCAATCAAGCACACAATTAAATAGTATTAACTAATACTAATTTACGGGATAAAATAAAAAATAAAATAAAATAAATCAAATCAAAATAAGATTAGATCAATTAACAGGGAAGGAATAGGATGTGAGCCCAGCATAATGCATGACATAATGAATAAATAATATAACAACGCGATCAAGAAAATCGCAAAATTTAAACATTATACTGCCGTGCCGTTTAGAAAGAATTGAATTCGCCTCAAACTCTTCCCTGCACATCCCTGCATGAGAAATCCTCGGAACCTCGACAGCCTTGACAAGGATGTACAAGGTCGAGGAGGAATGAAAATTAACAAATAAATGTGTAAGATAAATGAAATATATAAGACAATACTTATAATCGATCAAACCATAATTATAAGTACATGAATTATGCAGGCCCACCAAGAAGGTTGAATCATCCAAATAACTAAATTTAAAATAAAATACAGATAAAATACAAATACAAAGCAATAAGAAAAATAATGAAATAAAATAAACGTAAAGTAGAATAGGCCATAGAAAAGTCAAATTCAGAGATGAGATGACGGATGACAAATTATTCACAGAAACATAACCCTAAAGTGTCAGAGCCACCAAGTGTCAAACCAGTATGCAAGGACTTGTTAAAAGAAGCAAATTAGCAGTTAAGAGAGCTGAATTGCAATTGAAAATGAAAAAGGGAAGAAAAGAAGGGAAACAGGGTAAGATAATAACATACTATAAAATAGCAGGAATAGCCCATCCTGATGACATGGATATTAATTTTACAGGAACAGCACACCGTCACATCATCAGAAAGAACCTTACAATTACCAGAGAGACACGTCGTGCATGAGTTGAATTAAAGAATATTAAAGAAGAATGAGAATAATATGAAAATGTCCAAGGAATATCAAGGACGTACAGGCAACAAATCAAGAATCAAGAAATCAAGAAGGCGATAATGAAATAAAATAAAATAGCGATAAACAGTGATGGCGTGGCACAGATAAAGTATAAAAATATAAACCGAACGGAGGAAACCATAAATAAGTACATTAAACATATTAATACCATCCACGACACTCCGTACCATCATGAAGATCAAAATAAGCTACATCATATCAATTACTTTAATTCAATTCAATTCAGAGTGAAGAACAAATCAGCCAATGAAAGAATGAGCGACAGAACAGTAAAGTAGTTAATTAAAGATATTAAAGAAGAATGAGGTAAATAATAAGACATAAATTATAAATTGAAGGCAGTAACCAGCAACATAATGTAAAATAATGTAATGTAACGTAAAACAGTGATATTAAAGAAGAATGAGGTAAGTAATAAGACATAAATTATAAATTGGAGGCCGTGACCAGCAACATAATGTAAAATAATGTAATGTAACGTAAAGCACTGCAATGCAATGTAATGTAATGTAGAGTAATGTAATGTGAAGAAAATGAATATAATGTAAAGAAAGAAATATAATGTACAGAATATGAAATGTAATGTAATAAAATAGAATACAAAATACAGAAATTGAACTGAACGTATACCATAACCGTAAAGATTATCATCCCAATTACCCTATTTCTTAATCAAAGTAGATTATAAGTCAGATTATAAATGATAAATAATAAATGATCATGTCACTGCAAATGCAAGAAGAACCGATTATTGGATGACATATCAAGATAATAACTAAAGCGACAAAACAAATCATCATTAACTGCGTAGTTCAAATAGAAACTAGAAAGTAGAAAGTAGAAACTGATCACCATATGAGGTATCAAGATAGAATAAATAAAACAACGAAATCAAATCAAATATAAAGAGCGTAGCTAAATTAAACACCACATCATTGTACAATCGAACAAGTAAGTCTGATATGAAACATTCAAACCACTATCAATCAATTGTGAATAAATTATGAATGGACATTTGCACAGACAAAACCATTCATCATCACAGAAAGAACAATAAATCAAATCTACTGGCCTTGATCAATCAAAATAAAAATAAATAAATAAACAATAAATAATGAATGAATATTGAAGGGAGCCAACAGTTGAAAAGATTGTGAAATTATAAATTACAAATTAAGAAATCAAGAAAATAAAGAAAGTGTAAAGCGTAAACTGTAAAGTGTAATGTGTAAGCAAAATAACCAGCACAATATACTGTGATATAAAACAAATAAAAGAAGAATCAGGTCCGTGGAACCTAACCTAACCTAACCTAACCTTTTTTTTTATATTTTGACAGCAAGAAAATACATTTACGTAAGCGAGGAACCCGTCGGGTTAGGAGGGGTCACGGGCAGTGTGGGACTCAAAGGTACATACCAAAACAAGTTTCCCTGAGTTGGATCGTTACAGTACCCCAATACCCACTAAAAACTTGCTCCGTATCGGTCACAGATACCTCCGGCAACCCCGGAGGGCTTTAATGGAGAGCATTCTGTGTAGCCACGATGTTGCATACACATCGACCGACTCGGACGACCTAAAGGCGTTCAGTCGTCCAAGAACGTCCGGGTAAGCCCCAGCGCACCTCCGCTTATAACGCAGGCTATTTTGACCGACGGTGATTTCATTTAGCCACAGAAGGTATAGAGTGCGTTGGTGGACACTCTACAGCCGCTGCGCGTACACACCGCCGGAACTGTGCACTATCCTTGCAGAATCATTTTTCCCTACCCGTATGTTTCCGCAGGAGATGTGTAGGATTGAGCTGAGCCGCTTGGTCACCAGAGGCCGCAACACACATTTGGACGAGCTAAGCCTCTCGATGGGCGGATCTCAGCCTGGGAGAGGTCGCGAAAACAAAGGAGTGCTCGCATGAATGCGAGAGAGAGGAGGGCCCGAGCCGCCTGGACACCAGCGACCGCTTCACACATTTGGGTGAGCTAAGCCTCTCGATGGGCGGATTTCGGGCCTGGAATTGGTTACGCGCACTGAGGAATGCACGCATGATAGCGAGCGAAACGAAGTCTTGGGTTGCCTGGACACCATCGACCGCAACACACATTTGGGTGACCTAAATCTCTCGATGGGCGCATTCCGGGCGTGGGAGAGGACGCGAAAAATTTTTCGTACGAAGGAATGCTCATGCGAGAGCACGCGGTAGCGCTCGGAACGCTCGTGTCGTTTGTCACATGCATTCATCCATCCATTCAGTTCATTCACTTCTATACTACATGTGTGTAAGGGTACCGTAAGCGGAACGCTACGTATAGTGCGTATGCAGTCAGAGAACCTAAGGGGAAGAGTAAGAAGGGTCGCGGTTCGCCGAGAGTCGGCCAGCGAGAGGAAGGATCAGGCCGGCCGGTCTCGATCCACTGCCCGGCAGGTACAGCGAGAGGGAAAGATCGAGCTCGGGATGCTGTGAAGAGCGAGCGCGAAAGAGGGGATCAAAGAAGAAGCCGCGGGTCGGAATCCGAGAGAGAGCCGAGACGCGAGCGTAATGCGTCCGAGATTAGAGGTCACTGATTGGGGATCGCGCGTCATGTTAATGCGATTTTAATTGAATTTAATTAAATTGATGTAAGGAAATTTAAAATGTAATAAAATTCAAAATTTATTAAAATCTAAAATTTAAAGAAAACTAGAATTGATGTTTCGTGTTTGAAGAACCACATTAATATTATAATTAAGAATTCATACGAACCAAAACCTTGAATTTTAAATTTGCCATGAAAATTAATTTTAAAGGTAATTAAATACAATTTTCGCGAAAGAAAGTTGGTGCAGATTGCTTTCAAGATTAATTGTCGGAGAGAGAGGTAGATGTTCGGGAAATGTAGCATGTATTAAAATTGGATTTTCGAAATTTGAATTTTAGATTAGGCACGGAAGCTAGCAGTTTTAAGGGGGTAGACACAGTACGTGACGTCACCGATTCGGGACGTCGGTATTACAGTAGTTTCTTCGTTGGGCCTGGTGGAGCCACTTGCGTGTTTTGTTACGAACTTGAAAGGTTTAATTCTCAGCTAGCGTGCGCGCAACACGATCTAGGAAGGCAACAGCGCCTCAAGTATTTTTACAAACACATTCAGACGCTCATCTCGCCAGAGGCATCGCCACGATACGCCTGAAGAACGAAAGCGAAACATTGGTGCGCGTTTAGAGTGAGATGTACGTTGATCATGCTATCTTTCTTTCAACCCAAATGATAGAATTGTCACGCTCCGATAAATTCTGACTGACCAAACGCGTGGGTTTTACATAGCACACCGTAGCACTCCTCGCTGCTGAAAAATATATGCCTGCTCCGAAGGAACGGGCAATCTGAGAATTATTTTTAGAAGAAGTTATTAACTTTTTAAAATAAATGTTTTTTAATTAATAAAAGTATACAGGATACGTCATGCAATTGGGACGGGTTATATCTTGAATTTGGTAAGAGATAGGAAAAAGCTGTTTATGTAAAAGTTCAATGGTATGATAATGTATATTTTTCTGTGATTTCATTTTCTTCGTGAATGCAACGATGCACTCAAAAAATGCAAATCCACTTTTTATTTAAATGGAATTGCATTTTTTTTTACTTGTGTCTACTCCTTGAAACATTCTGCATAAAAAAGTAATATGGTACTATTAGAACTAATAAATGGAGGGACCTCGCGTCTGTACAGTAAAAGTTGAATTTGTGCAACAATTCATATATTCAGCAGAGGTGTCGAATCTCGGATTATATGCGATAGCCAGCCAAGCGTGAACGTAGAAAGGGACAGACAGTGGAGGGGAGAGCGAGAGGTCCAATGATCAAAGGAAAGAGCCGAAACATATCGGTGTGACTAATACTAAATCAATTATGAAACTTTTTTATTTTTGACTTTTTCTAACCGAAATTTTTACTAACGCATTGGTGAAATTTCTCTGATTAAAATGATACCAAACACGATATAGTTTGAATGAGGCGAGGTTTGTTATGGGGCGCTGTGAAAAATCCAGTCGGACGGCAGTCCAATCTTAGAGAAAAGGGACAATCTCAACATGCAGAATGAGAGAAGGACAGCATGACTGTAGTGCGTCTCACTCAGCGTTCGTGCGTTGTTGCCTTTTTCGCTTGCCTTCGCAACACAGTTCGAGTGACATAATCAAGCTGACGCTTGATTCTGGCTACGATTCCAGATCGGCAGCCTTTCTACTTAGACGCCACCTTATAACTACTAGCTGAACTAAATTTGTCACGTAACTTGCTCTGTAGTATCCAGATAATGGCGGAACTCGTCTTTGGGAATGCTTTTACGGGAATACACTTTTCGTCCTTATATGAGAAGATTTTGATCTGAATAAGGGTTCATTCGAAAGAGGAAGGTTCAATGCAGGGCGGTCTGGTCACCGTTTGCGTCACAGAACTGTTTTAGTGACCTAAAAAATACTTGGAATCTGCGGATGTATTTTGTCGATTCTTCCTCTACTTTGGACACTCATATTATTAAATATCGACACAATCTCGTTGAACCATGACCAGACCGCCCTGCATTGGACCTTCTTCTTTCGAATGAGCCCTCACCCAGCCCCAAATCTTCTCATATAAGGACGAAAAGTGTATTCCCGTAAACCCCTTTTTAGGCCCATTTTTGCCGGTAATGTCACCTCGCTGCATTACCCGTGTCTACCCCCTTAAGCGCCTCGTTGGGCGGGTGGGAGGCGCGTACTAACGGCTGATGAACGGATTACGTCAGCCGCTCGGAGGTAGCGGCCGAAACTGGGTCAATGGGTCGGCCGTCGGTCGGCGTCTAAAGGGGGTGCGAACGAACCGTGTTCGTGTACAAAGGGTCCGATACTGCCGATCTGAAGGGGCTTCGCGCGCGATTCCTTTTTAGTCGCCTTTTACGACAAGCCAAGGAGTCTGGAGACGTATTCTGTAACCCCCCGCCTCCAGGGGAGGATGGGATGTAGTCTTCCACAGTAAATGTGTTAGAGCTAGAAGTTTCCAGGATTTAAGATTAGTGACAAATTAAGCTTTATGATTTGGGGTTGTGAAATTGTGTTGATGATAGACTTGAGACCCGGGAGGAGTTCTGGATTTGGATTTTAAATTGAATTTAAATTGAGGGTAGAGTTGATCGCGGGAATCGTAGTCTAAAGGTAATTAAATATAATTTGTGCGGATGCGATATAGATGAATAAATGCTCGTTATCTTAAAATTAAAGTTATGGGGAGGCTAAAATGGGTGATCAAGGAGAAGAATTGTACTTGAAATTAAGGGGGTTCTGAGAATCTTGAATTAAGATAACATAACACATAGAAACTGAAAGTTTAAAAGTAAAAGCAGATGTGTACAGTAAGAATGGGTGTGGATCCTGAGCAGAATGTAAAAGGTGAATATAGTGGAGAAATAAAAACATAAATAAAGAAATAAATGGAGGAATAGGGAAAAAGGACGGTAGAGAACAACGAAAAACAGCCAGAAACAGCTGTAAGCGGAAAGTTTGTAAAGCGGCATACGGTATATTTGGAGTTAAGCTGTACCAGGTGTCGGGTAGGGTAGGCGATAAAGTAGGTGATGGGTAATAAACGGGCAATGAGGAGCAAGGCGCCAAAGGAGGTGACGTAGGGTAAAAGCGGTGCGAGTTCGCAAGGAATAGTAGAGTAGTAGAGTGAAAGTACAGTGAAGCAGTAAAGCAGAATAAGGCGGTAGCATAAACTAGAAGGCCTGCTCGAGCGACCAGAAGGAGACAAAGGAGAATGGAAACAATAAGGAAAATAAAGAAGTCGGAGTTTTATTGTCCACGTGAAGCGTAGCTGACAAAAAATAAATGTGCAGGGGCACATAAATATGTCGGAAAAGTACCCGTGCCTGACTATCAAGGTGTAGTGGGTGTGTAGGAGATGCCGCATGGAGGGAGCTACATATTCGCGTACAGCAGGAGGGTCCAAAAAAACAGAGTAGATAGGGTCATTGTTCGTTGAGAGTCGGCCAGCAAGAGGAAGAATCGGGCCGATCGATCTCGCTCCACTGCCCAGCAGGTACAGCAACAGGGAAAGATCAAGCACGGGATGCCGCAAAGAACGAGCGCCGGGGAGGAGATCAGAGAAGAAGCCGCGAGTCGGGATCCGGAGGAGAGCCGAGACGCGAGCATAATGCGTCCGAGATTCGAGGGCGCTAATTGGAGATCGTACGCCGCAGAAAATGCGATTTAAATTAAATTTGATTAAATTGATTAAGATGAAATTTGAAAAATGTAATAGAGTTCAAAGTTCAACAAAATCTAAAATTGGCAGGGAACTAGAATTGGTGATCCGTAGTTGAAGACCGCGATAATATTATAATTGAGAGTTGATACGGGTCAAACCTTGAATTTTAAACTTATCATTAAATACGGAGGTAATTAGATACAATTTCCGCGAGAGAAAGTTGGTGCTGATTGCTTTCAAAATTTGTTTCCAGAGAGAGAAGTAGGTGTTCGGAAAAAGATGCATATCTTAGAATTGTGTTATCAAGATTGGAATTTAAGATTAGACGTGAGAGCTAGAAGTATTAGGGCGACTCGTCAGGCGGGTGAGAGGCACGTACAAGCAGGTGATGAGCGGATTACGTCACCCACTCGCAGGTAGCGGCCGGAACCGGGTCAACGAGTCACCCATCGGCCGGTGTCCGAAGGTATGCGAACGGGCCTCATCCGTGTATGTCGGCTTGTTGCTGCCTATCTAGAGGGGCTAAACGCGCGGTGCCTTTTAAGTCGCCTTTGATGACAGGCTTGGGAGGCTGGAGACGTATTCTGTAACCCCCGCCTCCAGGGGAGACTTGATTCTATACTTCCACAGCAAATAGGATCTGATATAATCGAAAGTCTGGTTTATGCTTTATTAAGTTAACACCCTTGACCGTTATTGATCAGTGAGTGCAATTGATTTAATTGTAATTTATTCACGTTATTAATGTTGACTTGATTAGGTCCTTTCATCGAAGGCTTGGTAAGTTTTGGGTTGCCGGGCTTTGTTGAAGACGACCACGAGACCCCTGCTTCGATCGAG